>NW_027255896.1:5302500-5451910 GCF_043229965.1 Drosophila suzukii | reverse complement strand
AAATATTCAAATATTCAAATATTCAAATATTCAAATATTCAAATATTCAAATATTCAAATATTCAAATATTCAAATATTCAAATATTCAAATATTCAAATACTCAAATACTCGAATATTCAAATACTCAAATATTAAAATATAAAAATATAAAAATATTAAAATATTAAAATATTAAAATATTAAAATATTAAAATATTAAAATATAAAATATTAAAATATTAAAATATTAAAATATTAAAATATTAAAATATTAAAATATTAAAATATTAAAATATTAAAATATTAAAATATTAAAATATTAAAATATTAAAATATTAAAATATTAAAATATTAAAATATTAAAATATTAAAATATTAAAATATTAAAATATTAAAATATTAAAATATTAAAATATTAAAATATTAAAATATTAAAATATTAAAATATTAAAATATTAAAATATTAAAATATTAAAATATTAAAATATTAAAATATTAAAATATTAAAATATTAAAATATTAAAATATTAAAATATTAAAATATTAAAATATTAAAATATTAAAATATTAAAATATTAAAATATTAAAATATTAAAATATTAAAATATTAAAATATTAAAATATTAAAATATTAAAATATTAAAATATTAAAATATTAAAATATTAAAATATTAAAATATTAAAATATTAAAATATTAAAATATTAAAATATTAAAATATTAAAATATTAAAATATTAAAATATTAAAATATTAAAATATTAAAATATTAAAATATTAAAATATTAAAATATTAAAATATTAAAATATTAAAATATTAAAATATTAAAATATTAAAATATTAAAATATTAAAATATTAAAATATTAAAATATTAAAATATTAAAATATTAAAATATTAAAATATTAAAATATTAAAATATTAAAATATTAAAATATTAAAATATTAAAATATTAAAATATTAAAATATTAAAATATTAAAATATTAAAATATTAAAATATTAAAATATTAAAATATTAAAATATTAAAATATTAAAATATTAAAATATTAAAATATTAAAATATTAAAATATTAAAATATTAAAATATTAAAATATTAAAATATTAAAATATTAAAATATTAAAATATTAAAATATTAAAATATTAAAATATTAAAATATTAAAATATTAAAATATTAAAATATTAAAATATTAAAATATTAAAATATTAAAATATTAAAATATTAAAATATTAAAATATTAAAATATTAAAATATTAAAATATTAAAATATTAAAATATTAAAATATTAAAATATTAAAATATTAAAATATTAAAATATTAAAATATTAAAATATTAAAATATTAAAATATTAAAATATTAAAATATTAAAATATTAAAATATTAAAATATTAAAATATTAAAATATTAAAATATTAAAATATTAAAATATTAAAATATTAAAATATTAAAATATTAAAATATTAAAATATTAAAATATTAAAATATTAAAATATTAAAATATTAAAATATTAAAATATTAAAATATTAAAATATTAAAATATTAAAATATTAAAATATTAAAATATTAAAATATTAAAATATTAAAATATTAAAATATTAAAATATTAAAATATTAAAATATTAAAATATTAAAATATTAAAATATTAAAATATTAAAATATTAAAATATTAAAATATTAAAATATTAAAATATTAAAATATTAAAATATTAAAATATTAAAATATTAAAATATTAAAATATTAAAATATTAAAATATTAAAATATTAAAATATTAAAATATTAAAATATTAAAATATTAAAATATTAAAATATTAAAATATTAAAATATTAAAATATTAAAATATTAAAATATTAAAATATTAAAATATTAAAATATTAAAATATTAAAATATTAAAATATTAAAATATTAAAATATTAAAATATTAAAATATTAAAATATTAAAATATTAAAATATTAAAATATTAAAATATTAAAATATTAAAATATTAAAATATTAAAATATTAAAATATTAAAATATTAAAATATTAAAATATTAAAATATTAAAATATTAAAATATTAAAATATTAAAATATTAAAATATTAAAATATTAAAATATTAAAATATTAAAATATTAAAATATTAAAATATTAAAATATTAAAATATTAAAATATTAAAATATTAAAATATTAAAATATTAAAATATTAAAATATTAAAATATTAAAATATTAAAATATTAAAATATTAAAATATTAAAATATTAAAATATTAAAATATTAAAATATTAAAATATTAAAATATTAAAATATTAAAATATTAAAATATTAAAATATTAAATATTAAAATATTAAAATATTAAAATATTAAAATATTAAAATATTAAAATATTAAAATATTAAAATATTAAAATATTAAAATATTAAAATATTAAAATATTAAAATATTAAAATATTAAAATATTAAAATATTAAAATATTAAAATATTAAAATATTAAAATATTAAAATATTAAAATATTAAAATATTAAAATATTAAAATATTAAAATATTAAAATATTAAAATATTAAAATATTAAAATATTAAAATATTAAAATATTAAAATATTAAAATATTAAAATATTAAAATATTAAAATATTAAAATATTAAAATATTAAAATATTAAAATATTAAAATATTAAAATATTAAAATATTAAAATATTAAAATATTAAAATATTAAAATATTAAAATATTAAAATATTAAAATATTAAAATATTAAAATATTAAAATATTAAAATATTAAAATATTAAAATATTAAAATATTAAAATATTAAAATATTAAAATATTAAAATATTAAAATATTAAAATATTAAAATATTAAAATATTAAAATATTAAAATATTAAAATATTAAAATATTAAAATATTAAAATATTAAAATATTAAAATATTAAAATATTAAAATATTAAAATATTAAAATATTAAAATATTAAAATATTAAAATATTAAAATATTAAAATATTAAAATATTAAAATATTAAAATATTAAAATATTAAAATATTAAAATATTAAAATATTAAAATATTAAAATATTAAAATATTAAAATATTAAAATATTAAAATATTAAAATATTAAAATATTAAAATATTAAAATATTAAAATATTAAAATATTAAAATATTAAAATATTAAAATATTAAAATATTAAAATATTAAAATATTAAAATATTAAAATATTAAAATATTAAAATATTAAAATATTAAAATATTAAAATATTAAAATATTAAAATATTAAAATATTAAAATATTAAAATATTAAAATATTAAAATATTAAAATATTAAAATATTAAAATATTAAAATATTAAAATATTAAAATATTAAAATATTAAAATATTAAAATATTAAAATATTAAAATATTAAAATATTAAAATATTAAAATATTAAAATATTAAAATATTAAAATATTAAAATATTAAAATATTAAAATATTAAAATATTAAAATATTAAAATATTAAAATATTAAAATATTAAAATATTAAAATATTAAAATATTAAAATATTAAAATATTAAAATATTAAAATATTAAAATATTAAAATATTAAAATATTAAAATATTAAAATATTAAAATATTAAAATATTAAAATATTAAAATATTAAAATATTAAAATATTAAAATATTAAAATATTAAAATATTAAAATATTAAAATATTAAAATATTAAAATATTAAAATATTAAAATATTAAAATATTAAAATATTAAAATATTAAAATATTAAAATATTAAAATATTAAAATATTAAAATATTAAAATATTAAAATATTAAAATATTAAAATATTAAAATATTAAAATATTAAAATATTAAAATATTAAAATATTAAAATATTAAAATATTAAAATATTAAAATATTAAAATATTAAAATATTAAAATATTAAAATATTAAAATATTAAAATATTAAAATATTAAAATATTAAAATATTAAAATATTAAAATATTAAAATATTAAAATATTAAAATATTAAAATATTAAAATATTAAAATATTAAAATATTAAAATATTAAAATATTAAAATATTAAAATATTAAAATATTAAAATATTAAAATATTAAAATATTAAAATATTAAAATATTAAAATATTAAAATATTAAAATATTAAAATATTAAAATATTAAAATATTAAAATATTAAAATATTAAAATATTAAAATATTAAAATATTAAAATATTAAAATATTAAAATATTAAAATATTAAAATATTAAAATATTAAAATATTAAAATATTAAAATATTAAAATATTAAAATATTAAAATATTAAAATATTAAAATATTAAAATATTAAAATATTAAATATTAAAATATTAAAATATTAAAATATTAAAATATTAAAATATTAAAATATTAAAATATTAAAATATTAAAATATTAAAATATTAAAATATTAAAATATTAAAATATTAAAATATTAAAATATTAAAATATTAAAATATTAAAATATTAAAATATTAAAATATTAAAATATTAAAATATTAAAATATTAAAATATTAAAATATTAAAATATTAAAATATTAAAATATTAAAATATTAAAATATTAAAATATTAAAATATTAAAATATTAAAATATTAAAATATTAAAATATTAAAATATTAAAATATTAAAATATTAAAATATTAAAATATTAAAATATTAAAATATTAAAATATTAAAATATTAAAATATTAAAATATTAAAATATTAAAATATTAAAATATTAAAATATTAAAATATTAAAATATTAAAATATTAAAATATTAAAATATTAAAATATTAAAATATTAAAATATTAAAATATTAAAATATTAAAATATTAAAATATTAAAATATTAAAATATTAAATATTAAAATATTAAAATATTAAAATATTAAAATATTAAAATATTAAAATATTAAAATATTAAAATATTAAAATATTAAAATATTAAAATATTAAAATATTAAAATATTAAAATATTAAAATATTAAAATATTAAAATATTAAAATATTAAAATATTAAAATATTAAAATATTAAAATATTAAAATATTAAAATATTAAAATATTAAAATATTAAAATATTAAAATATTAAAATATTAAAATATTAAAATATTAAAATATTAAAATATTAAAATATTAAAATATTAAAATATTAAAATATTAAAATATTAAAATATTAAAATATTAAAATATTAAAATATTAAAATATTAAAATATTAAAATATTAAAATATTAAAATATTAAAATATTAAAATATTAAAATATTAAAATATTAAAATATTAAAATATTAAAATATTAAAATATTAAAATATTAAAATATTAAAATATTAAAATATTAAAATATTAAAATATTAAAATATTAAAATATTAAAATATTAAAATATTAAAATATTAAAATATTAAAATATTAAAATATTAAAATATTAAAATATTAAAATATTAAAATATTAAAATATTAAAATATTAAAATATTAAAATATTAAAATATTAAAATATTAAAATATTAAAATATTAAAATATTAAAATATTAAAATATTAAAATATTAAAATATTAAAATATTAAAATATTAAAATATTAAAATATTAAAATATTAAAATATTAAAATATTAAAATATTAAAATATTAAAATATTAAAATATTAAAATATTAAAATATTAAAATATTAAAATATTAAAAATATTAAAATATTAAAATATTAAAATATTAAAATATTAAAATATTAAAATATTAAAATATTAAAATATTAAAATATTAAAATATTAAAATATTAAAATATTAAAATATTAAAATATTAAAATATTAAAATATTAAAATATTAAAATATTAAAATATTAAAATATTAAAATATTAAAATATTAAAATATTAAAATATTAAAATATTAAAATATTAAAATATTAAAATATTAAAATATTAAAATATTAAAATATTAAAATATTAAAATATTAAAATATTAAAATATTAAAATATTAAAATATTAAAATATTAAAATATTAAAATATTAAAATATTAAAATATTAAAATATTAAATATTAAAATATTAAAATATTAAAATATTAAAATATTAAAATATTAAAATATTAAAATATTAAAATATTAAAATATTAAAATATTAAAATATTAAAATATTAAAATATTAAAATATTAAAATATTAAAATATTAAAATATTAAAATATTAAAATATTAAAATATTAAAATATTAAAATATTAAAATATTAAAATATTAAAATATTAAAATATTAAAATATTAAAATATTAAAATATTAAAATATTAAAATATTAAAATATTAAAATATTAAAATATTAAAATATTAAAATATTAAAATATTAAAATATTAAAATATTAAAATATTAAAATATTAAAATATTAAAATATTAAAATATTAAAATATTAAAATATTAAAATATTAAAATATTAAAATATTAAAATATTAAAATATTAAAATATTAAAATATTAAAATATTAAAATATTAAAATATTAAAATATTAAAATATTAAAATATTAAAATATTAAAATATTAAAATATTAAAATATTAAAATATTAAAATATTAAAATATTAAAATATTAAAATATTAAAATATTAAATATTAAAATATTAAAATATTAAAATATTAAAATATTAAAATATTAAAATATTAAAATATTAAAATATTAAAATATTAAAATATTAAAATATTAAAATATTAAAATATTAAAATATTAAAATATTAAAATATTAAAATATTAAAATATTAAATATTAAATATTAAAATATTAAAATATTAAAATAATATTAAAATATTAAAATATTAAAATATTAAAATATTAAAATATTAAAATATTAAAATATTAAAATATTAAAATATTAAAATATTAAAATATTAAAATATTAAAATATTAAAATATTAAAATATTAAAATATTAAATATTAAAATATTAAAATATTAAAATATTAAAATATTAAAATATTAAAATATTAAAATATTAAAATATTAAAATATTAAAATATTAAAATATTAAAATATTAAAATATTAAAATATTAAAATATTAAAATATTAAAATATTAAAATATTAAAATATTAAAATATTAAAATATTAAAATATTAAAATATTAAAATATTAAAATATTAAAATATTAAAATATTAAAATATTAAAATATTAAATATTAAAATATTAAAATATTAAAATATTAAAATATTAAAATATTAAAATATTAAAATATTAAAATATTAAAATATTAAAATATTAAAATATTAAAATATTAAAATATTAAAATATTAAAATATTAAAATATTAAAGCTTTAAAATATTAAAAAATTAAAATATTAAAATATTAAAATATTCAAATATTAAAATATTAAAATATTAAAATATTAAAATATTAAAATATTAAAATATTAAAATATTAAAATATTAAAATATTAAAATATTAAAATATTAAAATATTAAAATATTAAAATATTAAAATATTAAAATATTAAAATATTAAAATATTAAAATATTAAAATATTAAAATATTAAAATATTAAAATATTAAAATATTAAAATATTAAAATATTAAAATATTAAAATATTAAAATATTAAAATATTAAAATATTAAAATATTAAAATATTAAAATATTAAAATATTAAAATATTAAAATATTAAAATATTAAAATATTAAAATATTAAAATATTAAAATATTAAAATATTAAAATATTAAAATATTAAAATATTAAAATATTAAAATATTAAAATATTAAAATATTAAAATATTAAAATATTAAAATATTAAAATATTAAAATATTAAAATATTAAAATATTAAAATATTAAAATATTAAAATATTAAAATATTAAAATATTAAAATATTAAAATATTAAAATATTAAAATATTAAAATATTAAAATATTAAAATATTAAAATATTAAAATATTAAAATATTAAAATATTAAAATATTAAAATATTAAAATATTAAAATATTAAAATATTAAAATATTAAAATATTAAAATATTAATATGTTAAAATGTTAAAATGTTAAAATATTAAAATATTAAAATATTAAAATATTAAAATATTAAAATATTAAAATATTAAAATGTTAAAATGTTAAAATATTAAAATATTAAAATATTAATATATTATATAAATATTAAATATTAAAATATTAAAATATTAAAATATTAAAATATTAAAATGTTAAAATGTTAAAATATTAAAATATTAAAATGTTAAAATGTTAAAATATTAAAATATTAAAATATTAAAATATTAAAATATTAAAATATTAAAATATTAAAATATTAAAATATTAAAATATTAAAATATTAAAATATTAAAATATTAAAATATTAAAATATTAAAATATTAAAATATTAAAATATTAAAATATTAAAATATTAAAATATTAAAATATTAAAATATTAAAATATTAAAATATTAAAATATTAAAATATTAAAATATTAAAATATTAAAATATTAAAATATTAAAATATTAAAATATTAAAATATTAAAATATTAAAATATTAAAATATTAAAATATTAAAATATTAAAATATTAAAATATTAAAATATTAAAATATTAAAATATTAAAATATTAAAATATTAAAATATTAAAATATTAAAATATTAAAATATTAAAATATTAAAATATTAAAATATTAAAATATTAAAATATTAAAATATTAAAATATTAAAATATTAAAATATTAAAATATTAAAATATTAAAATATTAAAATATTAAAATATTAAAATATTAAAATATTAAAATATTAAAATATTAAAATATTAAAATATTAAAATATTAAAATATTAAAATATTAAAATATTAAAATATTAAAATATTAAAATATTAAAATATTAAAATATTAAAATATTAAAATATTAAAATATTAAAATATTAAAATATTAAAATATTAAAATATTAAAATATTAAAATATTAAAATATTAAAATATTAAAATATTAAAATATTAAAATATTAAAATATTAAAATATTAAAATATTAAAATATTAAAATATTAAAATATTAAAATATTAAAATATTAAAATATTAAAATATTAAAATATTAAAATATTAAAATATTAAAATATTAAAATATTAAAATATTAAAATATTAAAATATTAAAATATTAAAATATTAAAATATTAAAATATTAAAATATTAAAATATTAAAATATTAAAATATTAAAATATTAAAATATTAAAATATTAAAATATTAAAATATTAAAATATTAAAATATTAAAATATTAAAATATTAAAATATTAAAATATTAAAATATTAAAATATTAAAATATTAAAATATTAAAATATTAAAATATTAAAATATTAAAATATTAAAATATTAAAATATTAAAATATTAAAATATTAAAATATTAAAATATTAAAATATTAAAATATTAAAATATTAAAATATTAAAATATTAAAATATTAAAATATTAAAATATTAAAATATTAAAATATTAAAATATTAAAATATTAAAATATTAAAATATTAAAATATTAAAATATTAAAATATTAAAATATTAAAATATTAAAATATTAAAATATTAAAATATTAAAATATTAAAATATTAAAATATTAAAATATTAAAATATTAAAATATTAAAATATTAAAATATTAAAATATTAAAATATTAAAATATTAAAATATTAAAATATTAAAATATTAAAATATTAAAATATTAAAATATTAAAATATTAAAATATTAAAATATTAAAATATTAAAATATTAAAATATTAAAATATTAAAATATTAAAATATTAAAATATTAAAATATTAAAATATTAAAATATTAAAATATTAAAATATTAAAATATTAAAATATTAAAATATTAAAATATTAAAATATTAAAATATTAAAATATTAAAATATTAAAATATTAAAATATTAAAATATTAAAATATTAAAATATTAAAATATTAAAATATTAAAATATTAAAATATTAAAATATTAAAATATTAAAATATTAAAATATTAAAATATTAAAATATTAAAATATTAAAATATTAAAATATTAAAATATTAAAATATTAAAATATTAAAATATTAAAATATTAAAATATTAAAATATTAAAATATTAAAATATTAAAATATTAAAATATTAAAATATTAAAATATTAAAATATTAAAATATTAAAATATTAAAATATTAAAATATTAAAATATTAAAATATTAAAATATTAAAATATTAAAATATTAAAATATTAAAATATTAAAATATTAAAATATTAAAATATTAAAATATTAAAATATTAAAATATTAAAATATTAAAATATTAAAATATTAAAATATTAAAATATTAAAATATTAAAATATTAAAATATTAAAATATTAAAATATTAAAATATTAAAATATTAAAATATTAAAATATTAAAATATTAAAATATTAAAATATTAAAATATTAAAATATTAAAATATTAAAATATTAAAATATTAAAATATTAAAATATTAAAATATTAAAATATTAAAATATTAAAATATTAAAATATTAAAATATTAAAATATTAAAATATTAAAATATTAAAATATTAAAATATTAAAATATTAAAATATTAAAATATTAAAATATTAAAATATTAAAATATTAAAATATTAAAATATTAAAATATTAAAATATTAAAATATTAAAATATTAAAATATTAAAATATTAAAATATTAAAATATTAAAATATTAAAATATTAAAATATTAAAATATTAAAATATTAAAATATTAAAATATTAAAATATTAAAATATTAAAATATTAAAATATTAAAATATTAAAATATTAAAATATTAAAATATTAAAATATTAAAATATTAAAATATTAAAATATTAAAATATTAAAATATTAAAATATTAAAATATTAAAATATTAAAATATTAAAATATTAAAATATTAAAATATTAAAATATTAAAATATTAAAATATTAAAATATTAAAATATTAAAATATTAAAATATTAAAATATTAAAATATTAAAATATTAAAATATTAAAATATTAAAATATTAAAATATTAAAATATTAAAATATTAAAATATTAAAATATTAAAATATTAAAATATTAAAATATTAAAATATTAAAATATTAAAATATTAAAATATTAAAATATTAAAATATTAAAATATTAAAATATTAAAATATTAAAATATTAAAATATTAAAATATTAAAATATTAAAATATTAAAATATTAAAATATTAAAATATTAAAATATTAAAATATTAAAATATTAAAATATTAAAATATTAAAATATTAAAATATTAAAATATTAAAATATTAAAATATTAAAATATTAAAATATTAAAATATTAAAATATTAAAATATTAAAATATTAAAATATTAAAATATTAAAATATTAAAATATTAAAATATTAAAATATTAAAATATTAAAATATTAAAATATTAAAATATTAAAATATTAAAATATTAAAATATTAAAATATTAAAATATTAAAATATTAAAATATTAAAATATTAAAATATTAAAATATTAAAATATTAAAATATTAAAATATTAAAATATTAAAATATTAAAATATTAAAATATTAAAATATTAAAATATTAAAATATTAAAATATTAAAATATTAAAATATTAAAATATTAAAATATTAAAATATTAAAATATTAAAATATTAAAATATTAAAATATTAAAATATTAAAATATTAAAATATTAAAATATTAAAATATTAAAATATTAAAATATTAAAATATTAAAATATTAAAATATTAAAATATTAAAATATTAAAATATTAAAATATTAAAATATTAAAATATTAAAATATTAAAATATTAAAATATTAAAATATTAAAATATTAAAATATTAAAATATTAAAATATTAAAATATTAAAATATTAAAATATTAAAATATTAAAATATTAAAATATTAAAATATTAAAATATTAAAATATTAAAATATTAAAATATTAAAATATTAAAATATTAAAATATTAAAATATTAAAATATTAAAATATTAAAATATTAAAATATTAAAATATTAAAATATTAAAATATTAAAATATTAAAATATTAAAATATTAAAATATTAAAATATTAAAATATTAAAATATTAAAATATTAAAATATTAAAATATTAAAATATTAAAATATTAAAATATTAAAATATTAAAATATTAAAATATTAAAATATTAAAATATTAAAATATTAAAATATTAAAATATTAAAATATTAAAATATTAAAATATTAAAATATTAAAATATTAAAATATTAAAATATTAAAATATTAAAATATTAAAATATTAAAATATTAAAATATTAAAATATTAAAATATTAAAATATTAAAATATTAAAATATTAAAATATTAAAATATTAAAATATTAAAATATTAAAATATTAAAATATTAAAATATTAAAATATTAAAATATTAAAATATTAAAATATTAAAATATTAAAATATTAAAATATTAAAATATTAAAATATTAAAATATTAAAATATTAAAATATTAAAATATTAAAATATTAAAATATTAAAATATTAAAATATTAAAATATTAAAATATTAAAATATTAAAATATTAAAATATTAAAATATTAAAATATTAAAATATTAAAATATTAAAATATTAAAATATTAAAATATTAAAATATTAAAATATTAAAATATTAAAATATTAAAATATTAAAATATTAAAATATTAAAATATTAAAATATTAAAATATTAAAATATTAAAATATTAAAATATTAAAATATTAAAATATTAAAATATTAAAATATTAAAATATTAAAATATTAAAATATTAAAATATTAAAATATTAAAATATTAAAATATTAAAATATTAAAATATTAAAATATTAAAATATTAAAATATTAAAATATTAAAATATTAAAATATTAAAATATTAAAATATTAAAATATTAAAATATTAAAATATTAAAATATTAAAATATTAAAATATTAAAATATTAAAATATTAAAATATTAAAATATTAAAATATTAAAATATTAAAATATTAAAATATTAAAATATTAAAATATTAAAATATTAAAATATTAAAATATTAAAATATTAAAATATTAAAATATTAAAATATTAAAATATTAAAATATTAAAATATTAAAATATTAAAATATTAAAATATTAAAATATTAAAATATTAAAATATTAAAATATTAAAATATTAAAATATTAAAATATTAAAATATTAAAATATTAAAATATTAAAATATTAAAATATTAAAATATTAAAATATTAAAATATTAAAATATTAAAATATTAAAATATTAAAATATTAAAATATTAAAATATTAAAATATTAAAATATTAAAATATTAAAATATTAAAATATTAAAATATTAAAATATTAAAATATTAAAATATTAAAATATTAAAATATTAAAATATTAAAATATTAAAATATTAAAATATTAAAATATTAAAATATTAAAATATTAAAATATTAAAATATTAAAATATTAAAATATTAAAATATTAAAATATTAAAATATTAAAATATTAAAATATTAAAATATTAAAATATTAAAATATTAAAATATTAAAATATTAAAATATTAAAATATTAAAATATTAAAATATTAAAATATTAAAATATTAAAATATTAAAATATTAAAATATTAAAATATTAAAATATTAAAATATTAAAATATTAAAATATTAAAATATTAAAATATTAAAATATTAAAATATTAAAATATTAAAATATTAAAATATTAAAATATTAAAATATTAAAATATTAAAATATTAAAATATTAAAATATTAAAATATTAAAATATTAAAATATTAAAATATTAAAATATTAAAATATTAAAATATTAAAATATTAAAATATTAAAATATTAAAATATTAAAATATTAAAATATTAAAATATTAAAATATTAAAATATTAAAATATTAAAATATTAAAATATTAAAATATTAAAATATTAAAATATTAAAATATTAAAATATTAAAATATTAAAATATTAAAATATTAAAATATTAAAATATTAAAATATTAAAATATTAAAATATTAAAATATTAAAATATTAAAATATTAAAATATTAAAATATTAAAATATTAAAATATTAAAATATTAAAATATTAAAATATTAAAATATTAAAATATTAAAATATTAAAATATTAAAATATTAAAATATTAAAATATTAAAATATTAAAATATTAAAATATTAAAATATTAAAATATTAAAATATTAAAATATTAAAATATTAAAATATTAAAATATTAAAATATTAAAATATTAAAATATTAAAATATTAAAATATTAAAATATTAAAATATTAAAATATTAAAATATTAAAATATTAAAATATTAAAATATTAAAATATTAAAATATTAAAATATTAAAATATTAAAATATTAAAATATTAAAATATTAAAATATTAAAATATTAAAATATTCAAATTTTAAACGTAGTTTCTCTTAAATTACAGCACATGAATTCAATAATATATGGGCATTTCCAAAGGTCGCCAACGTACGTTCGTGCGCACTAAGTGCAAATTAAAAAAAGAAAATAAACGTTTTCTGAATTTTTTTTTTGCTTTTTGATAGCATTTTTTTAGCTCTTTGCTTAGTGTAAATGATGGGGTTTATTGAGCTATAATTTTCATAATCTAGCAAAATGCAAAAATCTGCGAATTGGGACGGAATATTCTAAAGCAATAACTTTACTTTCAAAATGGATTCATGTAGCTTTCTATTGAGTCTGTTCTCAAGGAAATATCTCCATTTTTTTTTTATTGAATTAAGTTCCGCTCGCAAACGTACGGGTCGCGAGCGTATGATTTTTCCATGTTGCTTTACTAACAGTTAATTGAACATTTTTACGCCCTCCCTGGATTTTTATCTTCTTATTAGATTGCAATAAAGAGATTTTGTAGAAAAAGTGCAAACAAATCATATGTTTTCCTTGCGAAATAATTAATCATAAAAATGCCTTTAAAGGTAGCTAAAAATGAAAAAAGAAGTAAATTTTTTCAGTTTATACAAAGATGTAATCAAACTCGAATAAACACACATGGAACACACACAGTGGAAAATTTCATATGATTTAGACATTATTAAAATGCTTGCCTTACAAGTTTTACCAAGTAGGGCAAAAAGAGGAATCAAAGAATTAGGCATCCTTCGGAAATAGATAGCAGGGACACAATATAAATTTGATTATTTAGTCCAATGTAATAAAAATCAATTTGATATTAGTTCTAAATTATTTAAAGAAATAAAAACTGTTGTGAGCGCTGCACAACAACGATCACCATCAAACACATTCTCTTAGCATGTCCTCTCTTTCTATCGGAAAGAAAAAAGTTTCTACCCTCAAACCCGTCTGAACTCCTTACTCCCAACACCCTATTATATAATAAACGTAGCTTAAGGCCACAGTAGCTATAGCTGCAATAAAAAGCATAGCTTATAGGTAATTTCTCAATTGCCTTTTAACCTGAGAATAAATAAAATAAATTAAATACTGACAAAGGCAGATCCAATATCGCATTCAACACCGGTGTTCAGGCCCACTGTCCGGCGAATCTGGACTGGCCCCGCTATTCAGCTGCTCCGCTCTACCGCTCTCCCGCTCTCTCGCGCTCCCGCTCTCCTGCGCTGTTCCTAGCTCCCTCCATGAAGTCTCCGCTGCGCTTTGGAGCGCAGAGCGGAGCTTAGACTAAATTAGTTCGATTTCTGGAGTTCAACTGAAATAATCCGCGGTCGCACCCCCGCCTACTTTCAAAGTTAACTTTTTTCTCGAGTACTTATTTTCGATTAAGGGGCAATACGCGTTCGAGTGGTTTCTCCCCTACAGCTTCCGCAGCACCAGCAGCAAGCCACCGAAGCCCAGCGAAGTAGCCCGCCGACGCCGCCAGTTTTCCCGCCGTCCCCTCCCACGCCATTCCACCAGCGCCACCACGGTACCCCGCTACCCTCTGGCGTACAACCGAAATCTGATTCATCATCCCAGGATGACACGTCAGCGCGCAAAACAGCACTATCGCTACGGTACAAGGCCAGGACAGCACGCCGAAAAACCAGGACGGACCCGTCGTCCAATAAGAGAAAGGACTCTCGATGAAGTTCGACAGCGCGATCAGCTGGATATCGTAGGTCACGTCAAACAAAACCAATCGGACTACGTATCAACTGTTGGTTTCCTCCACGAAAGATTTTAGGACCGCTTGGATAAAAAAAGTGCAGTCCTTGTGGGAGACGAGTAGACTTCTCCTCACGTGCTAACTAAAACACGAGATCCGTATAAGGGACGAGCAACATATCGACAACTGACCAATCGTGGCTACTCTCCGCTTTTATTGACGAACCCGTCAGTGGGGGAGAATGTTCGTAACCAAGGTAACTCGGTTCGGTTTAGCAAGGTTGCGCAGCACGGGTCAAACGTAGGCAACCCTCAACACGACGGAGTTGTACGTTGTCAGCGAACAGAACATACGATCAATGCAACTTATACAGGACAGCGACCAGGCGCACAGTAGCAGCACAATATAGTGTCGACGCTGCAAGTGTGGGACATTCGGCCAAGACTCAGCGGAACAGCCCAACAAGCAGCATACTGCTGACATTGCAGCGTAGACGACCAGTCAACAACCCAGAAGCTAAACTAGGTGAAACCCCAACATGAGGCGTGACATAGCAGATAATTTATACACCCAAACTTGCGGATCTTAGTAGTATGTAAGCCCTGATCAACAGCTCAATAAAGTCAGTTACAAATCTAAACACCCATAAGACTTATTACTTCTATCACCAGGTGACTCTCGTCCTGTTCTACCTAGTGTCCCCGTGCCAGCGACAAGTGTTTCAGTAACCCCTTTGTCCCGCTGCGTGACCCCAACACACTGTTGATCCCCGGTTACACGAACATTCGTTAACTCACCCTACACAGTCCATATCGCCTGTGGTCCGGCACCGTGCTACCCGTAGTCATCCGTGTCGCGACGCGATTATACTGTAATACACAGCGTCCCCGTGCCCGCGACGAGCGTTCATACCCCTCCTTGTTCCGCGGAGTAACCCGAACCTTGTCTAGCTAAATTAGGCAAGAACATTGGCTATTCCGTAGTGATACTATTCCAACAAAGGACCACACTTCAGCATCCGCCTTCCACGTAGGCAACACACACGCCGTTTCCGGCGGAACCACTGCAGGGCCGCGCAGGACCTCCTGAAGCAGACGGTGCGCGAACTGCGTTCAGAGGTGGCTATACTCAGTGAGCCTTACAGAGTGGAGAGCACTAACGATTGGGTCACGGATCACACAGGCAAAGCGGCACTGTGGCTCTGCGGAGTGGGTGCACCACTCATGCGGGACATGAGGGCAGCAGAGGGGTTTGTCCGAGCGAACGTAGGCGGCACATGGATCTACAGCTGCTACCTGGTCCCCAGTCTGTCACTGACGTCCTTTAGCAGGATCCTGGACGAGCTAATCAGCGACCTAAGAGGAAGGAGCAACGTGGTGATCGGAGGCGACTTTAACGCCTGGGCCGAGGAATGGGGCTCCCTCTATACCAACGCCAGGGGGCGCACCATCCTTGAAGCTATTGCGTCGCTGGACATCGTCCTGTTGAACGAGGGCTCCCAGCACACCTTCAACAGAGCTGGGGCCAGTTCAATCATAGTCCTATCGCTCGCGAGCAGCTCCTTATCCCGTAGCACACGCTGGAGGATAGGCGAGGTGTTCACGGCCAGCGACCATGAGGCCATCCTGCTGACAGTTGGCGGTCTACCGTGCCAAAGCCAGCCGATGACCGGGCCAAGAAAAGCCCACCGCCAGGACACCTTTAGGCCACAGACCTTTGCCAGTGTACTGGAGGGATTGGCTGTATCTGAGTTGGACTCGGCAGCGAACAAATTGGCAGCCAGACTGGGGGAAGCCTGTGACCAAAGCATGCAGCAGCGTAAGACCTTTTGGAAGCACCACGCGCCAGTGTACTGGTGGAGCGAGGAAATCGCTAGCTGTCGCAGGACCTGCCTTCGAGCGAGGAGGTTAGTCCAAAGGGCGAGAGGCACCGCAAATCTTTTTGCCTGCAACTCGAGCTTTAAGAGTGCAAAGAAGGCACTCAAACTGGCGATTCGGGACAGCAAGAGGGAGAGCTACCTCAAGCTCTGCGACGAGCTGGAAAACGACCTATGGGAAAGAACCTACAAGACGGT
Source organism: Drosophila suzukii (assembly GCF_043229965.1). NCBI lineage: Eukaryota > Metazoa > Arthropoda > Insecta > Diptera > Drosophilidae > Drosophila > Drosophila suzukii. The sequence goes on along the minus strand of NW_027255896.1, from coordinate 5,433,781 downwards.
GGTCAAGCGTGTGAGTGCCGGCAATAGGTCGCCTACTGACCGGGCGGTCCTGGAAGGTATTGTCCAAGTGCTGTTTCCAGAGGGTCGCCGCCATTGCATCCCTCGATGGACGCGACAAATTGGGAGCCCGATATGTCCGGTCACGGAGACGGAACTATTACCTGTGGCAAGAAACTTGAAGAACAGGAAGGCACCTGGGCCGGATTTGGTCCCGAACAGGGCAGTGAAGACCCTGCTATCCCTCCATCCGGGCGCGGTAGCATCGCTCTACAACACGTGCCTGCTGGAAGGGACCTTCCCCGACAGGTGGAAGCGCCAAAAACGTCTGCTTCTGCCAAAGCCAGGGAAACCAGCGGGCAAAGCCTCTTCCTATAGACCCATCTGCCTGCTGGACACTATAAGCAAGGTCTTCGAAAGGGTCATTGCAACAAGACTTAACGCTGCTATGGAGGATGCTGGTGGACTCTCTTCCAACCAGTATGGTTTGCGGAAAGGGAAATCGACACTGGACGCGATAGAGAGGGTGACCAACATTGCTGCTAAAGCCATCGCTGGTACCAGATGGAAGGGTGGGACGAAAAAGTAATGTCTAGTGGTCACGCTGGACATACGGAACGCGTTCAACTCAGCCGATTGGGGGAGGACACTGGAGGCACTACGGTCCTTCAACATCCCGGAATACCTGCTTAATACTTCTGTGGGCCCCAGGACTTACGAGGTGACAGCCGGTGTTCCTCAGGGCTCGGTACTGGGCCCTCTGGAACACGATGTATGGCGGAGTTCTGAAGCTCCCACTGCCGAGCAGCACCAACATTGTTGGCTTTGCATATGATGTCGCGTTGGTTGTGGTGGCCAAGGAAGTTGCTGGCGTGGAGGCAGCTGCAAACTGCGCAATTCGAGCAGTGGAGGAGTGGCTCTCAATAGCGGGCCTAGAGCTGGCCTCACACAAAACTGAAGCGGTGCTGATTTCAAGCAGGAATGCAGTGGAGTCGGCGCATATTCAGATCGGAGGGACAACGATACCATCTCAGCGTGCCATAAGGTACCTGGGAGTCATGCTGGACACCCGCCTCTCCTACCGCGAACACCTAGAGTTCCGAAACAAGAAGGCAAGCGAGACCACAGGATCGCTCTGCAGGATCCTGCCGAATACCAGGGGACCGTAGCAGGACAGATGCAGGCTCCTCGCGACTGTTGTCAAGCAGTTTTGTTTGCTGTACGCTGCTCAAGTGTGGGCTGTGAGCAGCTACATGCGAGGTGTTAACTCGACGTACCGCCTGTGTGCCGTCAGAATTTCGAGTGCGTTCAGGACGATCTCGGACGACGCAGCGCTTGTCATCGCAGGCCAAGTTCCCCTGTGTGAACTGGTGCGGGAGGCCAAGGAGAATCGCGCGCCAGGATGCAGAGCGTCGACAACTGGCAGGCATCCTGGGACAACTACAGCAAGGGTCGCTGGACGCACCAGCTCATCCCCAGCATAGAGCCATGGGTAAATAGGAAGCACGGCCAGGTAGACTTTTACCTCACGCAGGCGCTGAGTGGACACGGCTGCTTCCGAAGCTTCCTTAAGCGCTTCGGACACGACACGGAGGACTGTTTCCCAGAGTGCGGCAGTGGTATTGTCGAGGACGCTTAGCATGTCCTTTTTGAATGCCGCAGCTTTGGCTATGACCGCCAAATACTCATGGAGACCACCGCGGCAAGAGTTCGGCCAGAAACGTTTGTGCCCCTCATGCTGCTGAAGGAGGCAAATTGGGAAGTGACGGCAGCCTACGCAGCGAGCGTACTGCGAACGCTGCGTCGCACCGATAACGAGAGGAGAGAAACTACAGCCTAAGTGGCTACCATTGCGCGAAGCAATACCTTGCGGTGATACCGCGCAACCACGGCCCCCTACTCCTGTTCTTGTACTTACTTTTACTTTGTATATAATTTTAGGGAATAAAAGAATATAAAAAAAACAGGTAAAAAGTCCCTACACAATCGCCTGTCAAGCCTATCTTAAGCACCGCAGTCGGCTGCGAATGAATACCTGCACTATGTCGACTTCATTCATCGAGCAGACAAAACAGAATCGATTTACACAATCGACTATAATACGACCAAAACGAGCTGCCAGGAACAACAGCTCATTAAGAATTATGGCAAGGATTCTGCCGACCGATTAGGACAACTAAGGGAGCTCTGGCAACAATTTTCTGATCTGGATGAAGAGGTCCAGCAAGCGGCATCACCCACGGGAAGTGAATACTCTTCACAACTAATAGCACTTAAGTAGCTGGTCGAGAGATATCAGAAAATCTTCCTGGACAACATACCGACTGGAAGCGATCCACCGAAGGCCCCCAGACTAACTTCAGCCAACATGAAGATCACAACAGGAGATCAAATAAAGGGAGACTCCACAATTGACACGGTGATCCGACAGTTGCAGAGAAGATGCAACGAATTGATATCATCATTAACATTAGCCTCGAACGCTCCAACAGTCACCCCAGCTCTAAAAAGGCACCTGGATCTCCATTGGGCGTTGCTGAGGCAAGCCCACGACGAATTGGACAGCAAACCTGGGGCCGCAGCCCTGGCAGAAGCAGAGCTAGCTCAGTTCCACACATTATACGAGGAATACGAAATGAACCTGCTTCGAGAAAACGACGAGCCAATGAGCCTAAACTTGGCACTTCCGCCAATTAGCATTCCGGAATTCAATGGCGAGTATCTAGACTGGCCGCGGTTCCATGACCTCTTTGTAGAGTTAGTACACAATAAACCATATTCGGCCAGTCAAAAACTACATATTCTACAAAGCTCGCTTAATGGTGAAGCGAGGAACGTCTTGACAGACACAGCCTTCTCACAGGGTGGATATGACGACACCTGGTTGCGATTGAAGGCCAGGTACCAGAACGGAAATATACTAGTTACGCCGCCATAGCAAAAATCGTTGACTATAAGCCTATAGATGGCTCTTCAAGCTAACTCAGGGCCTTACATGACACGATCAAAAATTCAATGAGTACTTTAAGAAACCTGAAAATCTGCACAAAGAGCTGGGATCCAATTAAAGGGTTTTTAGTGCGTCGAAAACTAGATCAGTATACGTTAGCCGCTCACCGACAGAGGTAACGTTGCTGGAAAGTGTTATAGCCGTTTTAGAACGGCGCTCCGGCATGTTGGAAACATGTCCCATGGGACACACAAAAACATTGGTATCACGAGATAAAAATTGTAAAATTTGCAACAAAGGCTCACACCGGCCGTTATCCTGCAAAATGTTTCGAGGAAGGGATCCGGACAACCGTCGGCAGACAATATCGAAGATTGCAGGCTATGCCAACAGCCTGTCAAACTACCATAAGACAAGCAGTTGCCCATCGCCAATAACCTGTCGTTTTTGCCGTCAACGGCATCATTCCATGCTGCACAAACATCCAGAATCCACGGCGCCGGTTGTTGCCATTGGTACCCGAGATCAACCATTGCAAGCGATGGATGCTTTAGGTCCAAGTCAGCAAACCTCAATGATCAACAAGGTGTCTGCGTTGGCCCTCGAATAACAGCCGAATACGTACGTATTACTCGCCACAGCCATTGTGGCAGTGCAAGGACAAAACGCTAAACGAGAAAATTATCGCGCAATCATCGACCTTGGCTCTCAGCAAAAACTCATGTCCAGAAGGATGGACAACTTGCGCTTACATTAGCTTTGGCTCAACGGAGACTTTTCAGTCTAGAACGTGGGTTAAAACGGGATCCGGTAATACTAGAGGGATAAGTGAGCTTTATGGATGAGTATGAACGTTTGAATCACATGACGGAGGTACAGCTGACCAGTGTACCAAGGAATCATTACTTCATTCCCCACCATTGCGTCCTAAAACCAGACAGCTCCACCAAAAAATTAAGAGTGGTCTATGACGCTTCGGCACCTGGCTCAACAGGAAAGAGCCTTAGCAACATCCTAAGGGTCGGGCAGTTCAGAGTGATTTGCTATCAATTTTGTTACGGTTCCGGACTCACCGGTTCGTGTTCACAGCAGACGTAGAAAAAATGTATCGACAAATCTGGGTTCATCCTCAAGACAAGGGCTATCAACTCATAGTATGACGACGAAACCCACTAGAAAAAATGCGTTACTTCCATTTAAATACGGTGACCTACGGGACTGCATGTGCGCCTTACCAACAAAATGTTTACAACATCTGGCACAGAAAGCGCCGACAAGCCAGCAGCTAGGCGCGGACGCCATTCAGCAAAACTTCTATGTCGACGATTGCTTATCGGAAGCCGACACTCTGGAGGAGGCGATACGGCAACGAGATCAGATTTGTGCAATTCTAGGGTCGGCAAAAGTAAGGTTGAGGAAGAGGTGCGCAATTCACCCCGAGTTACTTAAGGATATTCCAAGGGACGACCAGACGTTGGACCTCGATTTCAGCAAATTCTCGGATGCAACAATAAAAACACTAGGGATAGTGTGGAATCCTAAGGAAGATAAACTTCAAGGACGCGCGACGCCATACGAACAAGGGACGGTCACAAAACGAGTTGTGTGCTCTGAATTAGCCAAAATATTTGATCCACTAGGGTTACTATGCCCCATAACGACAGCAGCAAAAATATTTATGCAGCAACTATGGCAAAAATCGTTAGGCTGGGATACTGAATTGGACAAGGAAAATACAACCCATTGGCAGGCGTTTCGAAATGATAGTCAGGTATTGGCTACCATTGAGCTCGCCAGGCATCCTCTTCCACAGGCTGACCCAGCAGCCATTCAACTGCATATATTTTCTTATGCGTCAGAAGTCGCTTTTGGGACGGCTGCTTATCTTCGTACAATCACATCCGCCGGTCCAATAGTAAGTAAGCTGCTATGCGCAAAATCACGAGTGGCACCCATAGCAAAACAAGCATTGCCTAGACTAGAATTATGTGCAGCGGTGCTAGGAGCTGAGCTAGCAGAAAGAATCAAAAAGGATCTACGGATAAGGATAGATGAAGTCCGATATTGGACGGACTCTACAATAGTGTTAGCATGGATAAAGGCAACAGCATCATCATTTCATACGTTCGTGGCAAACCGAATTGCTCGGATTCATGAACTATCAAATCCGGAGCAATGGGTGCATGTAGCATCAGAAGACAACCCAGCAGACCTTGCGTCAAGACGATGTTCAGCAACACAGCTTCAACAAAAGGAGTTGTGGTTTAAAGGTCCGCCATTTCTGACAACGAACCAAGAAGTCTGGAAACAACAGACTAAGCATATGCTGAACACGAAGGACCCAGAACAACGGACTATAACCAATCACGTCCTGAGTCTAATCAAAATCGATGATTCGACCACGGAAATCAGTCACCTCGGGTCATTTGACACGCTGGTAGGAATAACTGCCTAGATGTTGCGTTTTGGAAACAATTGTCGACCAGGCAATCAGAGAGAATCAGGACCAATAACTCCGGAACAACGAGCAAAGGCATTACAACGAATAGTGCAACAGATACAAGGGATAGCATTCCAGCCTACTATAGCTCAGTAGCAGAAGAACGGTTGTGTGGCAGTATCAGATACTTACCGGTCGTTAGACCCGTTTCTGGACAACACCAAGGTGCTGCGAGTGGGAGGGCGGCTACAAAATTCAAGTCTAGCATTCGATGAAAAACACCTTATGTTGCTGCCAGTAGGTCATGAAGTAACGCGGCTCATATTTGAGAACAAGCATCGGCAGCTTAAGCATTGTGGACCTCAGGCACTGTTGGCAAACACGCGACAACAACGCGACGATCAAGGGAAAACAACTCGCATTGACGACAGTACGACGCTGCATCACCTGCTGCCGAGCTCGACCAAGGTTGTTAAATCAGATCATGAGTCCGCTACCAACAGATCGGGTACAAATTGCAAGACCGTTTAATATTAGTGGGGTGTATTATTGCGAACCATTCCTTCTGCATTACAAAATCCGAGGAAAGAAACCCCATAAGGTCTATTTAGCCATTTTTGTTGTTTCACCACCAAGGCAGTACATTTAGAAGTGGTATCCGATCTAACCACTCAAGCGTTCTTGGCAGCACTTAAAAGATTCAATGGAAGGAGAGGAGTCGCAAGGAGCATCTACTGTGACAACGCCACGAAATTCGACGGGGCGAAATACGAGTTGCGAGAGTTAAAAACTACGATATATTTGGGAAACAATTACGAAAACATGCTCGCAACTAGGAACGGAGTTCGATTTTATTCCACCACGGGCACCTCATTTTGAAGCACTGTGGGAGACGGCAGAAAAATCAGCGAAACATTTGTTGATCCGCACGGTGCCAACGGCAGATTTGACACATGAAGAACTAGAAACAGTTGTTATCAACATAGAGGTAATATTTAACTCACGGCCTCTCACTCCCATTTCTTCCAGCCCACGCGATCTTTCTGCATTGACTCCAGGACACTTCTTGATCGGAGGACCAATAACCGACATTTCCCGACATTCATAACAAGGAGGTACGATCTGGGCTAGTGACAAGATGGAAACAAGTAGACGAGGTCAGACTGGATTTTTGGAAAATATGGAGCCACGAGTACCTGCAGGAATTACAAAACCGATCAAAACGAACAAGAAAACAAAAGACGGTTGCCGAAGACGGAGGTGATAAAGGAGGACAACATGCCGCCGTTGCAGTGGCCACTAGGGAGAATAATGACGGTACACGCAGGAACGGACGGTGCAATCCGAGTCGTTAACATCCGGACTTCAGCAGTAGAATGCACGAGAGCAATTCATCGTCTGGCGATCTTACCACTAGAGACTCAAGGGGCACCCGAAGAAGTGACGAAAAATGTCAGAAGATCTCCAAGACTATGTTCTAATTCATAGTGTTGCTGGCCGTTGCCAACACCACCCAAGCCGTCCCATCCACGTCACAGACCTCGAAAATACCATACGAACTGGGAGCATGGCAGAAGTGTCATCAGAGCTAACACTAATAGCAATTCATATTAAGAGGTACAGACAGCAGTCATCAACATTATAACCGGACTAATCTCCGTAAGTCAGCTACGAAAGGAGCTTATAAACATACAGGCCCATCTCCCGAAGGGGAGGCGGCTACCTGTAACGCATGAGACTATGCGTGATATCTATAAGGTGATGGTCTCAGAAGTCCAGGAATTGGACCAGTGGATGAAGAGGATTATGACGTATATCAATTGACACCAATTCCAGTCGCGACCCAAGATCATATAATCGCAACGGAGACAAAAACCAAGTATCTAGCGATTAGTGATCATCGAGATCGACATTTTGCACTAACCGTGGAGGAGCTGAACCAGTGCACGAAGATGTCAAAAGGACCATGCTGTGCAATATAAAACAAACTAGCAATTTCAATGCGCCATTCAAGCTGAACAAAAACCCAACTGTCAACCCGAAAAGATTAACACGACAAGCATATGGTATCCCCTTGATGCTCCAAGTTCTTGGATTTTCGCTACAACACAGGAGATAACGCTAACCTATGTTTGTGGGGACAAACGAGGAAAAATACAAGTACATAACAATGGAATCATGACAATGAATGCGGACTGCGTTGCAAGGAGTCCAGTAATTACGTTACAGGGACACCCAGCGTTAGGGTCGACAATAGAGAAAAAACCAGCGACAAATACTTGTATTACACATTCGTTCAAGAGACCAATACAGGAAAGTCATCAACACACGACCATACATAACAGTTTAACGGGCAACCTAAATCACCTGCAGGGAAAAGGGGATTTAGAGACAACATCGAATACGCAGGCGAACTACATTAAACCAATCTCCATTGCAGCAGGTTTCGTAATATGACTGTTGCTAGCAGCAATTTTTGTACTCATCAGAAAGGGTAAAAATAAAAGAAGGTTTTATCAATAGAACGTCGCGTCTCTTCTCCAAAACCTATGAGTTTTGACAACCACAGAATAAAAAGTCATTCCTATTTAAGAATATATTTAGTTTTAAAGTAAACCAAAAAATAAAAAAGGAGGACGTCGTTATTACTCATGGCCCGGATCACTATTGGAATCATAACACATCTCCAGAGGATCGGCGTCCGGCACTGGAGGACCACGCAAGGTAACGGCAAGCACAGCAAACCGAACAACAGCAAAACGATCGTTAGAAGAAGGATGAAGGAGCCATCGTGGAGTACGGCTCAAGACCGTACGGCGTTTCCGACTTACATAAAATCCTGGGATATTATCCAGTAAAGACCAACAGGTGGGAGCACAAGTATTACGCATGAAACCGTTAAGGTCCAAAACAATTTCGCAATGCTCAACAAGCATTGCGACAAACTGAGACCCGACGATACTGACCGCAATGTGAGCGCTGCAACACAACGATCACCATCAAACACATTCTCTTAGAATGTCCTCTCTTTCTATCGGAAAGAAACCAGTTTCTACCCTCAAACCCGTCTGAACTCCTTACTCCCAACACCCTTTTATATTATAAACGTAGCTAAAGGCCACAGTTGCTATAGCTGCTAAAAAGCATAGGTTATAGGTAATTTCTCAATTGCCTTTTAACCTGAGAATAAATAAAATAAAATAAAATAAATTAAATACTGACAAAGGCAGATCCAATATCGCATTCAACACCGGAATCTGATTCATCATCCCAGGATTACACGTCAGCGCGCAAAACAGGACTATCGCTACGGTGCAAGGCCAGGACAGCACGCCGAAAAACCAGGACGGACCCGTCGTCCAATAAGAGAAAGGACTCTGGATGAAGTTTGACAGCGCGATCAGCTGGATATTGTAGGTCACGTCAAACAAAACCAATCGGACTACGTATTCACAGTTGGTTTCCTCGACGAAAGATTTTAGGACCGCTTGGATAAAAAAAGTGCAGTCCTTGTGGGAGACGAGTAGACTTCTCCTCACATGCGAACTAAAACACGAGATCCGTATAAGGGACGAGCAACATATCGACAACTGACCAATCGTGGCTACTCTCCGCTTTTATTGACGAACCCGTCAATAAGGGGAGAATGTTCGTAACCAAGGTTACTCGGCTCGGTCTAGCAAGGTTGCGCAGCACGGGTCAAACGCACGCAACCCTCAACACGACGGAGTTGTACGTTGTCAGCGAACAGAGCAAACAATCAATGCAACTTATACGGGACAGCGACCAGGCGCACAGTAGCAGCACAATATAGTGTCGACGCTGCAAGTGTGGGACATTCGGCCAAGACTCAGCGGAACAGCCCAACAAGCAGCATACTGCTGACATTGCAGCGTAGACGACCAGTCAACAACCCAGATGCTAAATTAGGTCAAACCCCAACATGAGGCGTGATATAGCAGATAATTTATACACCCAAACTTGCGGTTCTTAATAGTATGTAAGCCCTGATCAACAGCTCAATAAAGTCAGTTACAAATCTAAACACCCATAAGACTTATTACTTCCATCACCAGGTGACTCTTGTCAACTCACCCTTGCACAGTTCTTCGGTCTCCTGTGGTCCGGCGCCGTACTACTCTAGTTACCTGTGTCGCGACGCGATCGTCCTGTTCTACCTAGTGTCCCCGTGCCAGCGACAAGTGTTTCAGTAACCCCCTTGTCCCGCTGCGTGACCCCAACACACTGTTGATCCCCGGTTACACGAACATTCGTTAACTCACCCTACACAGTCCATATCGAAATATATATTTTTAAGTATCTCACTAGTGAAATAATTATTTTGCATACATTATTTTCACATTCTTTAAAAGTAGCTTTAAAACAAAAAATATTTTTTATACATCATTTTAAAGTTGAGACTTGATGTGTAAAGACCTACAAGAAAACAAAGTTAATAAAATGAAATTTCATGAGAAAATTGACCAATTTATTGAACAATTTAAAGGAAAGATAATTGGTCAGCATTTTCAATACCTTCTAAACACAAGAACTATGTTCATGAATCGAGGTGGACATGATCTCAAAACTACGAATTATGGTGAACACTTTACATTTTGTAATTCTGAATTAACATCGGAAAACGTGCGCCTCTTCTATGCACATCGCGGGAACGAAGCCAGGTAATGGACAGGTGCGCATGTTCGTGAAACTCTTGCTTGAATCCCTTTTATGCCATGTTTATGACCCGTTTGCGCAAAGGAGAGAGTCCTAGACAATATACCAGATAAGCGTTCTGAAGCGGAAAAAAAAAGTTTGTGTGTTTGAAAATATTCCACATCTGAGAATCATTGACATGTGAGATTAGTTTATTTTTTGGGGTTCTTTTGATTTCTAAATAAGATTTACAATCATAGCAAACTTTATTCCCCAAAATGATCGGACATGTTACTACTACATGTAATGAGGCAAAAGGGTACGTGATCACACCTTTCCCCAACATGATCAGATATGTTCCTCTAAGACAACAACCTTAGGACACTATGGGTGTGCAACCTTTTTCACGTAATTGCTCATACCCAGAACCCGCATACATTAATGAGGAGGCGGGGGCCATTATTAAGTGAATTGTCCCAGAATCCGCGTTTCCATACTACTTCTATCATTTGCAGGTAGTATATAAGTTGGAACCAGCCGGATCGGACATCTATATCTTATAGCTCCCATAAGAATTATCGGGAACAAAATTGAAGAAAATTATATCTTTGGTGTTTTTTAACATATACCTCCACGCTTGGAAATAACTTTTTTTAAATAGATCTGAATTTTGAATTTAATTTTATCAAAATCGGACGACTTTATCATATAGCTGCCATAGGAACGATCGGAAAATTGGTGGGAAAATAATATGAAACAAATCATAGCTTCGGTGATTTTTAAAGAATTTCGAGTTAAATTTGCGACGAAACACAAGTTTATATGGGACTTTTGCTCAGAAGGATCCAATTATTATTACTAGAAATGGTTCGTGAACATTTTTGGCTGTGGTATGTGTAATAAATATAAAATTTATAATAAATTTAAAATTATGCCATATCCCAAAAAGCTGATTAGTACATTAAATTTTTTTGCTAAATCGGTACGCGCTTAAAAACAAAATGGATTGTTTGCAGAAACAGTGTACTTGGTGCACCACCTTTACCGAAACAAGAACCAAAATGGAACTCGGGTTATTGCCCATAAAAGTTAAATATTCTTATGCTAAAATGCAATTTATTATCAGCTTGTTGGTCTGCTCACTACGAGATTTGTGCCGCCAGCTCAGTAGATTGTGTGTTCGTCCCACCAAAATTATATGACGTGACTGCACCGTAGATCAGTGAGAAAGCACAGAGTTCAAAGGTTTATAGTGGATTTATTCGATGGTAACTTATTATTATGATCGCTGACTCCTTGCTCCGTCCTGTAGATAGTGAAGCTACTGGTGTCCCTCGCCTCTGCTCGCTTGCCGACGCGTTGACTCGAGGCTGCTTGTCTCGCCTTGGACTCGCAGAGAGATTGGCCGTGCGGGCTTAGAGAAGCGTCATCGTTCTCAGAAAAGGGTAAATAGGAGCCTCGCTCTCCAGGACAACGCTGTCCCGGACAGTCCCACTAGGCTTTCGCTCAGTTCGCGCTGAGAGACAAGGCTAATGCCAGACAGCTGCCTAGAAGTTCACTTCGCTACACGTATAGTGCAGTCGAACGTTCCAACCTATAATTGACGCTCCAATTTGTGACTAGTTATGAAACTTCTCGCTCTTGAGGAAAAAAATAAACTCGTTCCTCATCTTCGACTTTAATTCTCGAGTATCCAAGCGTGATAATTAAATTTAGTAAACTTAATATAATCAGTATTAACGTTATTGGGATTTGAGAATAAAGGGGTTTAATATGTTAATGTTATCGAATGAAAATTCCCAATCATTGGACATAAGAAATTCGGGTACTAAAAAACTATTATACTGTTTAGCAGTAATATATTCTATTATATTATGGTCCACATTACTGTAGGGTATAAAATTTATTGTAGTAGTACTATTAAAAGTAATTAAAAATAACCCATTTAGATGAGTATCATTGACAGTATTATGACCATTTATAAAAATGGCTCCTTCTTAGATAACATCAATTTTTTATTATATTCCCTGATTTTATTACATAGAGATTTTTATCCATTTAGTAATCTAGTAAAAAAGTACTTTCTGGGGTTAAAGTGCCATAATTATTAAATATTTCTGTCTTAAAATTTTAAATTACATAGTAAATATTGTTATATTTAGCGACATGATTGTCAATTAATGGTTTTTCATTATTGTGTGGTTTGTTATAATGGGGTTTTTTATATATAGTATAATTAACTCTTGGTACATAAAAAAATTAGAATTAAAAACAAATTGATTGTTATTATTTTGGATTAAATCATCAATTTTATATTGGACTGTTATCAAATCAACTTGATCGTGTGTCCTTGCTATCCATTTCCAAAGGGTGCCAAATTCTTTGATTCCTCTTTTTGCCATACTTGGTAAAACTTGTGAGAGAAGCATTTTAATTATTTCTTTTGTTTGTGTGTGTTTATTGGAGTTTGATTATATCTATACATAAACTTTGATTAAATATATGAAATAGGTCAGCGTTTGAATCATAAATAAGAATGTCTTTTGTAACCTTGCAGAGGAAAAAATCATCGTTCGTATAATCCACTAATTCGGAAATGGTGGTCACTACTATCAATAATACATATGTTATTGAATCCATGTGCTGTAATTTAAGACAACCCGTGTTTAAAATTTGATGTTATCTTTGTGAAGCGTACGATTTCTATTATTTATGATAATCTTTTATGTAAATTCCCCTTAACCACTTGTTTTTTATATCTAGAGTTAAGCTTATTCCTCTCCCCGTGTTTTTTCTCAAAAATGACTTTCCCTACAAGATATTTATTTTCCTTCCTACCTTTGTTGTGAGAACTTAACATTTTCTCGTTTGCCTGTTTTAATATCTGTGGAATTGCTTCATATTTTATTTTATTTTAAAATATATCAAACGGTCGTTGGTTGGTAATGGAATGTATAGTCATGTTATATTTTTGAGCTGCTCTAATTATAATTTCAGAATAATCAACTAAGTTAAGTTCATCTCCTTCTTCTTCTGTAAGTGTTGGGTAAGGGTTGAATGAGCCCTTTCTATTTGTCCATTGGGCGTACTTTGGTGGGGATCCGCAAAATATAAATTAATACCGCATCTCGGGCACTAATATGCCCACGTAACAGAATTGGCGCCTAACGATAGGATTATTTTCATGTTCCTTAAAAAATATTATTAGGGTCAACCATGCCTGCGGTATCGGAGTGGACGGAGTGGGCGGTGGACGATTTTTAGTTTCTCTGGCCGACGCCCCACAACGTATTAGGCTAGTTGGTCAGGTCGTTTGCTTGGTTCGAGTCCAGAGAAATAGGAGACAGATGTGGAGTCCGAGAATGATCGGTCAAATAACTTGTTTTCCGACGACTGGCGGGAGGGAGTTTTTGGACAGATCCCTTATCTAAACACAGCCATTCCGTTTGGTCATTTGAGCTGACTAGAAAAAGGGAAAGTAAGGGCATGCTACCATAGCGGAACCGCGTTGTGTAGAAGCGGCTAACACCCCTAGTTAGGGATATTTATTTTGTTTTTTGCTTGGGGCTTAAATATCGGACGGTTCTTGACCGAAGAGAAACTTGAGAAGCAGAGAGAAGCACCCCCAGCTTATAAACATTTTTATTGTCGACTTATTCAGCGTTTACGTCGCTGACCGGGTATTTTGAAAAGAATCACGTAAAGCTTTTATACCAATCCAAATAGAGGGAAGACAATTTTAGTGCATGTATTAATCAGCACAAAGTGACAATTTATAAAAGAAAGCGGAGGCCTTTAAAGAAGGCCTAATCATATAAATGAAGGGGGCCAAGAAGAAGGTCTTATTCCAACCCAGCACCGGAAGAGTGACCCGAGCAACAACGCGCGGTGAAAATCACCAACCCCGGAGTGCGAGCGCGCCAAGGCTAGGAGATTCACCTGAAAGAGAGCCGTGGGAGCGCGCACAGAATCAGCCAGGACAGGTAGATACCCTGTCTGAAGAAAACAATTTGGACCAATATACTGAAATGGAAGGAGCCGCCGGTGGGGAGAATCTACCCCTAGGACCGCCGAAGGGGAGATCAAGTATGCTTCCCCAATTTCAGAGGCACGAGGAGGACAACTTAGAGGCTGCCGAGCGACGGGAACAAAGATTGATGGAGCTCTTGAGGGAGAGCAACGAAATGCGGCGTGGTATGAGCGCCCAGATAGAAGCTCTGAAGACACAAATAGCAGAATTGCAGTCTCCGACATTCAGGAGACCCGAATCCCACTGACAGTTTCTTGAGGTACCAAGAGACTCCGCCTCTGGAACCGGTTATACAGGACATGCTCAATAGCCAGATGCACCGGTTAAGAACACCCAGGTGGGTTGATTGAACAAGCGAGAGAGAGTCCAGTCACCAACTGCATCCAGAGATCGATCGGAACTCATCATTTCAGGGACCGAGACCAAAAGACGTCAGATTAGACAGATGGAACCTAAAGTTCGATGGAAGTGGTCGCGGCATGACAGTTGAAAGTTTCCTGTTCCGCGTGGACCGACTGCAAGAATTGTATGACCTCAGCCGTCAACAAGTATTTCGTGAATTCCATCTCCTGCTGGCAGGTGCAGCCACGAAATGGTATTGGCAGTTAATGGAGGACAAGGCCGAAGACTACGATTTCGACTACTACTCATTGACCCAAGAAATGAGACGGGCATTTTCCACTACCGGGAGTGACCTTATGAAAGTCAAGGAACTAATGGAAAGGAAGCAAGGGCCACACGAATCCTTTAGCGATTATGTCTCGGATATGCATAACTTGCATTTCAAGCTCAAGCACAAAATCGCTGAAGATGGATTCGTTGAGCAGCGGAAAGATACGCGAGGGCGTTACGAGGATGGACAAGGATGCCGAGGCCCATTACACGCGCTGGTATGTTATAAGTGTGGAAAAGAAGCAGATTTCTACAGGAAACATCCTGCGAAGGAAGAATTCTGCTCGATCAAATTCCACGATGCCACGTGCAGGTTCTGCGAGAAAGTCGGGACGGATGCAGATGCTAACCCAGTGGCTTTTGCGCGGAGTCCGTCAGGCAAGACCGGGATAGCCGGGCGGACCATGACCAACCCTTTCCGGTAAAAACACCGAAGCCCAACCAAGTCTCCCCCCATAAGAGCCTAGAACAACAAGAGAGGGAGTACGAACTTGCTCGTGAACGTATCTTTACTGGCTCGGAAGATGCAGACAGGGAGACACGAACAACACGGAAAATACTAAAATTATATGATACCCGAGCAGACTATCGCCAACTCAAGCAAAAGGTGGTGGACACGGGGGTGATCGTGCAAAATGACAACCGTTTCTTTGCCAAAACGAAGGTCGATGGAGAAGAGATACTCGCGTTACTGGACACAGGCGCCAGTGCGAACTGTATTGGTAGAGGAGCACACGTTTTCTTGGAAAACCGGACGCGGCCGATAAGAAAGCTAAGCGAAGAATGCGTACGCACAGCAAGCGGTGGTGAGACCCAAGTAACCGGAGCCATAACGTTACCTGGGAAGGAGAAACCAAGGACCTAGAGTTTTTGATAGTGCCAGGTCTGACACAACGATTTTATTTTGGAATTAATTTCTGTGATACGTTCGGCCTCACATTCCTCGGTAAAGGTAGACGCGAGGTTGCCGCCGTTGAAACAACTCCGCATTTCGACCTTATGACCGGCGACCTAGACATGAACAATACGCTCAAGCCCGAGACCGCCTATACCCCACATCAGCTTACCCCAGAACAACATTGTAAGCTGCAACAAGTGATAGACACATACCCTTCTTGTCTAGAAAAAGGATTAGGAAAGACCAGCTTAGAGCAACATATAATTGAAGTGACCAACGAGGACCTACCAATCAAGCAGCGACATTACCCGATATCCCTAGCCAAACAGAAGCTGGTGTACGCCGAGCTAGATCGCATGTTAGGTCTAGGCGTGATTGAGGAGAGCAATAGTAGCTGGAGTTCACCAGTAACTCTGGTGCAAAAAGGGCCGAAAAATCGCCTTTGCCTCGATGCGCGTAAAGTATATTCCCGGACGATCAAAGATGCGTATCCACTACCACATATTGAGGGTCTGTTGAGTCGACTACAGGAAACGTATTACATTACGCCTTTTGGCAAATACCTCTCGAAACCAAAAGTTGAGAGAAAACCGCGTTTACAGTGCCCGGCAAGCCACTGTATCAGTTTACAGTCATGCCGTTCGGCTTGTGCAATGCCGCGCAGCGAATGTGCCGACTAATGGATAAAGTTATACCAGCGGCGCTACGCGAGAATGTATTTGTGTATCTGGATGACTTACTGGTCTGTTCACCTATATTTGAAGCCCACATGGATATGTTGAGCCAGGTCAGTGCCTGCTTACAGCGGGCAGAGCTAACGATAAATTTAGACAAGAGCAAGTTTTGCTACAGCCAGGCAAGATATTTAGGATATGTAGTTGGGGGAGGATGCATCCGAACGGATGACGCGAAAATACAATCGATCCAGGAATTTCCCCAGCCTAGCTCCGCCAAACAAATGCGGAGGTTCATCCAAAATTACGCCCAGACAGCGGCCCGGCTTCACGACTGTTTGAAGAAAGACCGCATAAAGAAATTTGAATTGTCAGAAGAGGCAATTAAGGCGTTTGAACTTTTAAAAACCAGCATGGCAACAGCACCGGTACTCGTCACCCCGAATTTTAAGAAACCATTTACCATCCAATGTGATGCCTCGACCACTGGAGTGGGGGGAGTTTTGTTCCAAACCGATGACGAGGGCGGAGAACATCCAATCGCCTATATGTCACCCAAATTGAACAAAGCACAGCGGAATTACAGCATAACCGAGTTGGAATGCTATTCCGCTATCCTCAGCATTACCAAATTCCGTGCCTACGTAGATGGGATGCCCTTCAAAGTGATCACTGACCACGATAGTCTAAAATGGCTGATGAGTCAGAAAGACTTATCAGGCAGGCTTGCGCGATGGAGTCTGAAGCTACAAGCGTTTGACTTTACCATAGAACACAGGAAAGGGTCACTAAATGTAGTCCCAGATGCTCTCTCACGAGTTTATATGGACGAGCTACAGAAGGCTGGTGCGGAAGAACTGGACATACACATCAACCTCGATTCGACAGCGTTCCAGTCATCTGATTATGTCAACCTAGTGCAGGCGGTGGACAAAAATTTAGGTGAAAGTCCAGACCTTCCTACATCATCATTCCTACATTAACGGATGGGATTCTGCCTAAACGACGCTGTGGATGAAGACCGAGCATGGAAGCTCTGGGTTCCCGCCGAGCTGCGTCCTGATTTAGTCTGGAGAGCACATCAGGCCATAACCGTAGGGCATGGGGGGTTGCACAAATCACTAGCCAAATTGAGACAGTTTTACTATTGGCCAGGCATGGCTATATGTAGATGTCCAAAAAGTAGTGAAGGAATGCGAGGTCTGTAAGGTCACCAAGACCGACAACAAAAATGACCGACCACCCATGGGAGAACAGCGGGTTACGGAGCGGGCTGGCCATCGACTTTATGGGACCATACCCGAGGACCAAAGCTGGGAACTCGGTGATTTTTGTATGCCTAGACCATTTCTCCAAGTTCGTCTGGCTGCAGCCGATGAGACATGCAGTAGCTGCAGAAGTCATCAAATTCCTTGAGACCAAAATTTTCCATCAATTTGGAGTCCCCGAGTTTGTACCCTCAGACAACGGCAAACAATTTGTGTCTCAAATTTTTGGCGAGGTAATGACCCGCTACGGTATTCGACACGTAAATACTGGACTTTACTCCCCGCAAGCGAACGCGGCTGAGAGGGTAAACCGATCTGTACTGATCAGCGAAATTGGGATACCCAACTAAGTCGAATAGAGTGTGCCCTTAGGAATGGCCTACACGAGTCAATAGGCATGGAACCATATTACGCCATGTTCGGAACGCGAATGGTTACCCATGGAACAGCTTATCCGATTCTACGAAAACTGGGGGGAATACAGGCAGGAGATCCACAGATAAGTCTCCCAGACAAGATGGAACTTATCCGACAAAAAGTGACCCAAGGATTAA
This sequence comes from Drosophila suzukii, assembly GCF_043229965.1. Taxonomy (NCBI): domain Eukaryota; kingdom Metazoa; phylum Arthropoda; class Insecta; order Diptera; family Drosophilidae; genus Drosophila; species Drosophila suzukii. The sequence continues at coordinate 5,415,642 of NW_027255896.1, read as the reverse complement.
ACCGAACTCATGAACGCGCAGAAAAGGCATATAACACCCGTAGCAAGCTCGTAGAGTTTTCCGTAGGACAAGTTGTCTATAGGAAAAACTACAAGCAGAGTATCAAAGCTGACGGATATAATGCCAAGCTTGGCCCGAATCGAATTCGCTGTGTTGTATTCCAGCGTAAGGGCAAAGCGCTATATGAGCTGGGCAATGCAGTGGGGAAAAGTGTCGGGGTATTATAAGCTAAAGACCTGTATGTCGCCTGAACCTCCGAACGTAATCCGACGACTCCAGGAGGCGACAAACTTAGAACTGTGGGATTGCACGAGTTGATAGAAGGTCCCAATCACCTGATGAGGTGAACACGTAATCAGAACTACCCTGATTCCGCTATAAAAGCCACAGCCGGGGACAGAAAATTATCCAGACATTATGAACACGTTCAGCACATATGAACAAGCTATCCAAGCTGCTCATCAGCTTAGGAGGCTTAAGAAGAAGTACGAGAGCAGGGCCTCGTATCTAACATTCCTCACGGAATGGATCCAGCAGCGCTGGATACAACTCCTTTCGGCGCCACAAGAACGAGAGACGATAGAGCAGGAGATCGGGCAAAGGACCCGAAACCAGAAGAACGACCGTAGAGCACAGGAGCAACTTATACGGACTCAAGGACAGAAAATCAGGATTCAGGAGAGTCAACAGAGGGTGGGGCGGCGCATGAACCGCCTCGCCAGAAAATTGGCAAGAAGAAGCCCGCGCCTGGGAGTCCTAGCGCGGGAAGATATACTACATATAATAAGAAAACCTTAAGTTAAGAACTATGTCTAGTACTAAAATAAATCTATAGTAAATAAGTAAATCAAAAAAAGAATAAAAAAAAAAAAAAGAAACCGAAACAGAACAAAAAACATTTCTTATACTTTTAATATTTTTTCTTCGGGAAATGGGAAAACTTTTCACTTTTCAGCTGAGTAGCCCCCGGTCGAAAAAAAAGCGTGGTTACGGCACACTCAGCAATTTTATTCTCAACTTTTTAGCTTTTACTCACTTCTGCATTTTCTTTATATATTAGTTTTCATTTGTGCTATATTATAACTCTTTTGCTTACAGGTATAAATATGTATGTATGTATATTTCCGTGCCGGAAAGCTTTTTTTTCGTTTTCAGCAATAAATATCTTTAATAAAAAATAAAAAAAATAGTAACAATAACACAATAAATAATTACAATAACTAAATAATAGAGTAATAAGCCCGACTAGCTCATTTGAGACTGGGTTAAAGTAGTGGGTCGAAGCCACACGTAATGGGCGCCTAAGAAAAAAAAAAAAGGGAGAAGATGAATAAATAGAAAAATGGCCGTACGAAGATTTCTTTTGCGAAGTCATTCCTGCTACGTACACCCTCCCCATACAAAGATTAACAGCTGTCTTAAGTTGAGGGTAGGGGCCCTAATGACTAACCACACTCCAATTGATAAGGGCAAGTCAGCAAAAACAATTCGGCAACTCATGGGTGTCGCGTGGCCAGAACAACGATCGACCTGCTCGTTACCGTACTCCAGTAAGGTGGCAAAGTGCACCAACCGGCCGTTCACTCCATAAATAGGGGAAATAGAGAAACAGTATCCCTAGGTGGGAACACTTAGTTAACTCATCCAATATGGGGAGCTAGCGAAAGCTCTAGTCCGGTATAAAAGACCCCAGCCAAATAGAGAAGTTAGACAGAAGTTGTTCTGATCTCTCCCTGACAGTGGTCTAGAAGTACAACTCCCATCAACACAGACCACGACTGGAAGAAGGCTGGTGTCCAGAAGGATGTCTTGACGTTTCCCTAGAATCAAATTTACCACAATCTGGAGGAAGTCAACCTGCAAAATCCCGAAGGACGAAAAGAACTAGCGAACCAAGTGAATGGCCTAAGGACCCCAAGATGGGTAGCAAAACGTCCAAAGTGGCCGGCAGCACCGCCAACGTGATTAACATTTAGAGATCGTTGACCATCAAGATGATATTCAAGATGTCAACAAGACCATGAAGCTCATCGTTGTATTACTACTGGTTATAGTGATCCTTAAGGTTGTAAAGATCTACAAGCGCTCTGTTCAGATACGCCGCGACCTACATCATGCCCTGGAGAAAGTGGTGACCCACATTGGAGCATAAGCCAAGCAGATACAGTGAAGTGAAGCAGCAAAAAGACAATAGAAACAATAAAATATTAATAAATAAATTGCACTCCAATATTATAAACAAAAAGTGAATCGCCAAAAACAATCACAAACAATTTGCGAGTACATGCATTTCTGAATGCAAGTGTAAACAGAACCCCCAATTACATACACTGAACAAGAAATTGTAGCTGCACCGACCAGCCCCAGCTCGAGCATTGGAACTGACGTGCGCCGCAGTGGAACTCGCATACGATGCATGCATACATACATATCTATACAGCGATAGTGTTATTTTTTTTTGTGTAACATAATTTTTGTGTTTTGTTTTTGTAAACCGCCTTCAAGTCTTGCACGTATATATATATATAAACCAATCATAAAATCTCCCAAAGCCCTGGATCCGGAGCGTCGAGATCTCATCGCCCAGGATTAAAAAGAGGGTAAGTTTGTCGGAACACGATTCCCTTTCTTATACATACATATATATATATATATATATATTTGTGCGCCATGATTATATCAGAAGCTTTAGCAAAAACAATAGCCACTGATCCACAATTTAACGTAAGAATTTTATACTTGTTATCAAAAGCGACCCTACCAATAACAGTGAATGAATTGGAATACTTATATATTGAAACCTTCCGTCTAGATTTTTCTCCACTTGCCCACTGTAATAAGACCGAAAAGGCTATCATTATCTCTACCGTTCCAACGGTCATTGTCCTCTCCCGTCTGGATAAGAATTTGTTTTTGGGCAATATTAATACTTTCCTAGTTAAGACAAAGAATTAATCTGTTAGGAATTCATGTAATAATATATAATATCCATATATAATAATTGTTTCATATATATAATCATTTAGATATACTTTTCTTTTTTATACCTTTTTTAAACATAAATGTTCAGGCCCACTGTCCGGCGAATCTGGACTGGCCCCGCTATCCAGCTGCATCGCTCTACCGCTCTCCCGCTCTCTCGCGGTCCCGCTCTCCTGCGCTGATCCTAGCTCCCTCCATGAAGTCTCCGCTGCGCTTTGGAGCGCAGAGCGGAGCTTAGACTAAATTAGTTCGATTCTGGAGTTAAAAGTGAATAAACCGCGGTCGCACCCCCGCCTACTTTCAACGTTCATTTTTTCCCGAGTACTTATTTTCGATCAAGGGGCAATACGCGTTCGAGTGGTTTCTCCCCTACAGCTTCCGCAGCACCAGCAGCAAACCGCACCACCAGCAAGCCACCGAAACCCAGCGCAGCAGCCCTCCGACGCCGCCAGTTTCCCGCCGTCGCCTCCCACGCCATTCCATCAGCGCCACCACGCACTACCCCGCTACCCCCCGGCGTACATTTTGGTCCTTCGAGCCGGATAAGATAAGTAAAGCTTTTCGTCTTATTAATTGCCGGTCTGCAGCCAGCCACTCGAAAATATAATTCGTTTGACTTTCTGTACGATTTGTCCAAAATCCTAGTCCGATTAAATCCGACAACGGCAATTAAAAATTACTTCGCCATTTTTTTCTTCGATTTTCCTTTTGCTACGTGCGGCCATATTGCCAATTTTTTCCGACTCCTTTTTTAATTGCATTTGGCCGCTCATCCATACTTACATACACATATACAAAATCGAGAAAAAATTCCAAGCTTAGAAAAAATATTGTGCAAATATAAGCCAAGCATACAGTGAGAATTATTAAATTTCTAGTGTTCCGCCAATTCAGGCCCCCAAAACTTTTCAAGATTTTTCTCACTGTGTATCCGCAGCCGCTAAAATACTTGCACATATTTTTTCGTTTTTCCAAATACAGTCCACACACAATAAATCACAATAAAACTTCCACAACAACACATACCCCGCCGGCAATAATTATTTAATAAATTTAAAACCGGCGAAAATTACATACATGCAAATATATACATATATACAAATATCTACATACATAAAAATATCTACATCCATACAAATATCTACATACATACAAATATCTACATATATACACATATCTACATACAGTCACATATAATTTTTAACTCCACCATCCCGTTCCGACTAATTAAAGTTTTCCGTCGGTCATCCGGTCAAAAATAATAAAAATAAAATTACACCAACCGACGTGAAAATTTTTTGGTCATTGTGTTTTATTTACCATCAAACTTTTTAGTTTTTTTTCGGTATTTGGTATTTACTCCGTATAATTTATTTTATTTAAACGAGAAAAATACCAGCACTCCACTGCATGCATAGCATCCTCTGTCCACCAATTTTTTTGGTATATTTTTAGTATTTTTCCCTCGGAATATTAAATCAAATTAAAGCAATACTCCAATATTAAATAATCAACCGATCGAATCCTCCGGCCAACAAATTGTGGTACTTTTTCTTCATTCAGAAGTTTAAATAAAGGCGAAAATATTACAATTACTCCACCGGGGACTATATATATACACATAGTTGGTATTTTTCCCCCTCAATTTATCCAAACGCAAAAAATACCTGCACAAATATACCAAACTTGATCCCAACCATAATACATATACCAAAAGGGTTAAATATTACAGTATTACTTCTCAACGGGTGATATTCGAACTCTTACTCACCGTTCCTAATCCGTATCATTGGGTTTAATTCCGCAAAGTAACCAGGTCGGTACTGGCTTCCAATTTCTATTTCTCCGGTCCACTACTTTTTCTTGTCGACACCTCGTTCCACTGTTCAACAAGTGGGCCAGGTTTCCTATTTATCCGACATAAACAAAGGCAAGCAGATTCTGACCCAAAAAAAGGTAATTTCTCTTTAAATGTCCGCTGGAAGTGATGACAACAAGTTGTCTATTCCACCTGCCGTAGTCCCAGGCATATCCGTAGATCCGCCCACACCCGAACTAACCGCCAAGACCTCTTCGCCCCGAAAAAGGGTCACCCGTGCAAACGTCAAAATGGCACTAACACCTTCCCAAATCGCTCTAAGCAAATTTACTGAGGTCTCAAACACGACTGAGTGAGCAAACACTATTTCGTCGATCCCTCCTACTCTGTCCATGCTGAACATCCGTCGCGAAGAAATACGCGCGTTATGGGACCGCATCAAGGCAGAATACGATGAATGCACCGGGTGCATAGCAGAAGCCGGAGACAGTGCAGCTGATAGTTTGCCAGTTCTCAAGGCTAAATACGGCTATATTGCTATTCCGTTTACGAGAGATGTGGGGCTCAGATCGCGGATATGATAGCCCAGGCTCCCCAAGTTCAAGCTGTTCCTACCCAGACTTACATTTCCTCTGGATGTCGGCTGCCTCCGTGCGATACCGAGGTTTTCACCGGAGATTATCTGCGGTGGCCGACCTTTAGGGATCTGTTTACGGCCATTTATATAAACAACCCAAGGCTGACGCCAGTCGAAAAATTGTTTCACCTAAATGCCAAAACAAGCGGCGATGCACACACGAGAGTGTCGAACTCCCCCCTTACTAACGACGGCTTTCGCTCAGCTTGGGCTTACCTAACTGAGCGTCTCGAAAACAAGCGGTTGTTAGTAAATAGCCAATTAAAAATACTTTTCAATGTGCAGTCCGTTAATCAGGAATCTGGGTCAGCTATCCGTGAACTTCAACGTACCATCCAGGGTTGCCTTACGCCTTTAGAAATGTCCGGAATTGAAACCGAAAATTGGGATTGTCTCCTAGTGTACATGTGCTCCTCTAAAATTCCTAAGCTCACGCTATCCTTGTGAGAACAGTCCCTGCACAATAAGGCAGAGATTCCGACGTAGCAGGAACTGAACGCCTTCCTTACGGAGCGTCACCGGACCTTAGAAGCCATAGACGACGTACGGCCGTCAGGCTCGAGTCAATCTCTGCCAAAAACATCCGCCCCCACTGCAGCGCCTCGAAGAATAAATTCTTACGAGACAAGGGTAGCACCCAAGCCAAAAGGATGTGACCTTTGTAAGAAGGAAAACCATCCTGTCCGCACATGTGCACGGTTCCTCCAGATGACGGTCGACGAGCGTTCGGCATACATAAAGAGGAAGCAGCTGTGTCTAAACTGCTTCACACGAGGGCATCAGCTGCGTAATTGTGAAAGCACTCATAGTTGCTTTACGTGCCGCGGCCGCCATTAAACCTTACTACACAGAGGCAACTCCTCCCAATCGCCTTCGAATCCCGCCCCAAGACCCAGATCAAGACCAAGTACACCACTTGCCACCGCTTCCCGGTTCACGGACTCTACAGTCCAAAATTACTTTGCGACGGGGTATAGATCCGTCTCGCTGGGCACCGCCATAATTGACATATGTCACCTGGGATCGAATTTTAAAGCTCGTGCCTTGATAGATTCAGGATCAGAGGCAACCTTTATTTCTGAGCGGCTGTTCAAACTAATTAAGTTGCCTCACCAGGTAATCCGAGCCCAAGTATCAGGCTTAAACCAGACAGTATCCGCTGAATCCAAAAAGCTCTGTCAGTTTACCATCCGTTCTCCGACCAGGCCTGGCTTGCAAATAAACACGACGGCCTATGTTCTTCCTCAACTAGCTGGAAACCTTCCATCTTGTCCGATTCCGCAACAGTTTCTACGGGATCTTCCCGAACTGTCACTAGCGGATCCAAAGTTCTACGAGAGCGCACAGATAGATATTCTGGTCGGGGCCGACATACTGCCATCCATTCTTCTAAGCGGCACCCGGCCGAATATTTGTGGCTCTTTCCTCGGGCAAGAAACCATTTTCGGGTGGATCCTAACAGGACCCGTTCCTGCTCCAAGGCAAAATCAGATTTCCGTTTTTTCCACACGAATCTCCCACACAGTTGACACGTCCCTGGATAGGCTTCTCACCAAATTTTGGGAGGTGGAGGATCTGCCAGTAAAAGTGACAAAATCTTCCGATATGACATGTGAGGAAAATTTTCTCCGAACGACTACGAGAGACGATAACGGCAGGTATGTCGTAAGTCCTCAAAACGTAAAATCCGCCCTCGGTCACTCCAGATCCTCCGCGTTGTCGCAGTTCCTAAGAAAGCCAAATACGACTCCGTGATTCAAGAATATCTCGACCTCAATCACATGAAAGAAGTCCGTCCTACCCATAATTCTGCCAGTTATTACCTTCCGCATCATGCCGTGTTCAAGCCGGAAAGCCGGAACCACTAAGCTACGTATGGTTTTCAATGCCTCCAGCCCTTCAGAGAATGGGGTCAGTTTAAATGATATCCTTCATGCTGGCCCAGTCTTACAGTCCGATCTAACTATCCAGATCCTGAAGTGGCGATATTTCCGATACGTCTACAGTGCCGATATCGAGAAAATGTATCGGCAGATATGGGTAGATCCGAAGCATTCCCCGTTCCAGCGCATCTTATTCCGCAACAGCGAGGGGCACATTCGAGATTTCGAATTACAGACGGTAACTTTTGGAGTCAATTGCGCGCCATTCCTGGCCATTCGAGTCCTGCAACAGTTGGCAACTGACGTGCAGCTCAGCCATCCAAGAGCGAGCAACGTCATTCGAAATCATATGTATGTAGACGATGTCCTTTCGGGAGCTGACTCCGCCGAGGACGCTAAGTCCATTGTTCGCGAGCTACAAAGTGCTCTAGTTTCCGCGGGGTTTCCATTGAGAAAATGGACCTCCAACAACAAAGAAATATTAGCTCATATCCAAAGCGATCATCTTCTGACAACCGACTTCCTCGAGATCGACACTGAGAGCACAGCCAAAACTCTCGGCGTACGATGGAAGGCGACGTCCGATGAGTTCTTTTTCGTCCCACCAGATTTAGCAATTGTCAAGCTGTTTGATCCAGCAGGCTGGCTCGCTCCATTTGTTGTGTGTGCCAAAATCTTTATGCAAGAGATTTGGCTTCAGGATCTAGGCTGGGACGATAAACTTCCAATTGAGCTGTGCCGAAGGTGGAACAGCTTTGTCCAGAGCTATTCGGTCCTAGACCAGGTCAGAATACCCAGATGGGTTTCCTTCCGTCCAGAGTTCCGCGTAGAGCATCACTGATTCTGTGACGCCTCGCAAAAGGCATACGGTGCTGCGATCTATGTGCGCGTATAAGTGGGCCATAAGACGATGGTGCACTTGCTCACGGCCAAGACGCGTGTGGCGCCAGTCAAAGCGGTGTCCCTTCCCAGGCTGGAGTTATGTGGGGCTCTCCTTTTGTCCGAGATGGCCGAAGCCATTCTTCCAAATATGCCGAGGCTGACCTCAAAATTCCATTGTTGGACCGATTCAACGATTGTGCTAGCATGGTTAGCAAAACCAGCGTGCCATTGGACTACGTTCGTTGCCAACAGGGTGACGAAGATCACCGAGTCCACTGAGGCGGCCAATTGGTCGCACGTTCAATCCGAACATAATCCAGCTGATTTGGCTAGTCGAGGAGTTCCCCTTCAAGAGCTGGTGGATAACCCGCTTTGGTGGCATGGACCCACTTGGCTGCAACGTCCACGCGATCATTGGCCCAGCCAGGGAACCGACCTGCCGGTGACTGAGATCGAAAAGCGTGCCGTTAAAGTCCATGTGGCGTCTATGCCGTCAGAAGATTTCCTAGATCGCTTTTCCAATTTAGATAGAGCTTTGCGGGTCCTCGCTTATGTCCATCGATTTGTCCAACGAGGTCCGTCTAGAGGCCCAGGACGTTGCCGCCGCGGAAGAACTCATGACGATTTGCACTCAGCGCAGGTATTTTTCTGAAGAATACCGCTGCTTGAGTCAGAAGCGTCCTGCGCCCGCGGCGAGTTCGATTCTCTCCTTGAACCCCTTTCTAGATAAGAAAGGGGTAATCAGGGCATGCGGCCGCGTAACGGCCTCCGACAGTTTGCGGTATGATGAACGACATCCGATAATCCTGCCGTACGAATGTGCACTCTAGCGGCTTCTGGTCAAATTCACGCATCTCATTACGTTGCATGGTGGCAACCAGTTAGTGGTGCGTCTCACTCGGTCCAGATACTGGGTTCCGAGAATAAAGAACTTGGTGAAGGCAATGGTTAACTCCTGCAAGGTCTGCGTTATCCACAAAAAGAGATTGCAAGTCCAGATGATGGGAAGTTTTCCGAAAGAGCGAGTGTCCTTTTCCCGCCCGTTCACGTACACAGGGATGGACTACGCCGGCCCGTTTGACATAAAAAATTATACCGGAAGAGCTTGTCTCATTACGAAAGGGTATGTGTTGGTTTTCGTTTGTTTTTCTACAAAGGCCATCCATCTAGAGCCTACATCCGACTTAACGACTGAAAAGTTTCTGGCCGCTTTCGCTCGTTTCGTCTCTAGAAGAGGGTGTCCTCGCCAAGTCCAGTCCGACAATGGAAAGACCTTCGTCGGTGCCTCCACCGTGCTTTCCCGAGACTTCCTGCAAGCCGTTAAGGAGTCTGTGACCGATGCCTATAGTCATCAGCAGCTCACCTGGCAATTCATTCCTCCTGGGGCACCCCATATGGGAGGCCTATGGGAAGCTGGTGTCAAGAGCTTCAAGACCTTGTTTTACAAGTCCACCGCTACGCGGAAGTACACCTTTGAAGAGCTGTCCACCCTCCTAGCGAGAATCGATGCTTGTCTGAATTCCAGACCGCTAACTCCCATGTCCGAGGATCCAACTGATCTCTTAGCGTTGACACCAGGGCACTTTCTTGTTGGTGGACCTCTTCTGTCCATAGTGGAACCTCAAGTAAAGGGCAAATCCAAGTCCATTCTGAACCGGTGGCAGCACTTAAAGTCTCTCCATAAACAATTCCGCACTCGATGGAAGGATGAGTACCTTAAGGAGCTCCACAAGCGCAACAAGTGGCAAGCCCCTTCAGAAAATCTGCGTGTTGGCGATCTGGTCGTCATTAAGGATGACAATTTGCCCTCAAATGAGTGGCGACTCGGAAGAATAGACTCCGTTTTTCCGGGAGCCGATGGTAATGTCCGCGTAGTCGACATTCGTACGACACGCGGCATTGTCAAACGTCGAGTGACCAAGGTGGTTCTTCTTCCAAGAGAGCCGCCCAAAACTACCTCGTAACGAGCCGCGTTTCTTACACACCCTAGTCCGTAGCCATTATCCACGTCAGTGTTAATCAGCCCTGTTTGTTTTTTCCTTATCCACACTCTAAACAGGAAAATGGCTCCCCGTCCACGTAGCGCTCAGGCTCTGGATAGCAGACGTACTCGAGGTACTCAGTCCTACCGATGCCGAGTCTGCCGCGGAATCCATCCTCTTCGGAAGTGTCAGAGGTTCCTAAAGCTAAGCGCAGAGAAGCGGCTGCGGGCAGTGCTTATTAACAAGTACTGCGCGAACTGTCTCGCACACGAGCACTCCACTGGGAGCTGTCGTAGCGGTGACCGGTGCAGAACGTGCAACCGGGATCATCACACGCTGCTGCACATGCATGACCTTGGTTCCCGGAAAAAGTCCCGCTCCAAGCAACAGCCCGCTTCTCCGCAGCGTTCGCGCCGGCAAAATCCGCCAACTCGCCAAACGCCTGCTCCTCCACCGCGCTCATCATCCTCGACACCAGCTCCGTCGCTCGCCGCACTTCTCCAGCGTCATAGCGTTAATGTCCTCCCGACTGCTGTGGTGATCGTCGAGACCGGAGAGAAGAAGTTCGACACCGCCGCACTCATCGATCCGTGCACCCCGACAAGCTCCATTGATGCATCCCTGGCCGCCGCGTTGCGTTTGCCGACAACGAACGTGGGCGACGAGAGCATATGCACGGCGACGATTCGTTCGAAGGTCGACGAGGCCATCAAGCTGGAGGTGGTCCTCAAGATCGAGCGGAACGTGCGCATCAGTGAGAGCGTCGTCCAGAAATTTCAGGAGCTACCGCTCGCGGATGAGCGTTTCCACCGGCCAGCCACTGTTTCATTGATCCTGAGCGCGGACGTCTACCCGAAGGTGATACAGCCGGGCTTCCACGTGGTCGATGAGGGACTGCCAGTAGCCCAGAAGACGGTGTTCGGGTGGATCGTCTCCGGCGCCTGTACGCAGGCTTGAGGCGTAGGCGACTGGCCGAAGTTCCGTCTCCTTTATTTTTTTGCAACGCTAGCGATGGCAAGGGGGGCGGAATGTTCAGGCTGGACTGGCCCCGCTATCCAGCTGCACCGCTCTACCGCTCTCCCGCTCTCTCGCGCTCCCGCTCTCCTGCGCTGTTCCTAGCTCCCTCCATGAAGTCTCCGCTGCGCTTTGGAGCGCAGAGCGGAGCTTAGACTAAATTTGTTCGATTCTGGAGTTAAAAGTGAATAAACCGCGGTCGGACCCCCGCCTACTTTCAAAGTTCATTTTTTCCCGAGTACTTATTTTCGATCAAGGGGCAATACGCGTTCGAGTGGTTTCTCCCCTACAGCTTCCGCAGCACCAGCAGCAAACCGCACCACCAGCAAGCCACCGAAGCCCAGCGCAGCAGCCCACCGACGCCGCCAGTTTCCAGCCGTCGCCTCCCACGCCATTCCATCAGCGCCACCACGGTACCCCGATACCCCCCGGCGTACAATAAATGTTAATTTTTTCAGCGGCGAGTAACAGCCTTGTAATTGTATGTACAATTGATAGATTTTTTTTTTAGTTTTTTTAATTTTATTTATTTTAAGTTTTTATTATTTTTTTTTTTAGTTTTTTAATGGTTTTTATTATTTTAAATCATGTTTTTATAGCCGAAATTTTTTTTTAAATGTACCAATTGGAATTAAGGAATTAATTACTGCTATAGAAATATATTTTTATACCCTTGCAGAGGTTATATTGAGTTCAGTCAGAATTTGCAACTCAGTGAAGGAGACGTTTCTGACCCCATACGGTATATATATTCTTGATCAGCATCACTAGACGAGTCGATCTAGCCATGCCCGTCTGTCCGTCCGTTTCTACGCAAACTTGTCGCTCAGTTTTAAAGCTATCGGGCTGAAACTTTTCCAAAAGTCTTTTTTCTGTTGCAGGTAGTATATAAGTCGGAACCAGCTGGATCGGACTACTGTATCTTATAGCTCCGATAGGAATAATCGTTAAAGGAAAATTTTTTAAATTTATATCTTTGGTGTTTTTTAACATATAACCTCCTATGCTTGGAAATAACATTTTTTAATTAGTTCTGAATTTTTAACTTAGTCGGACGCGTATATCATATAGCTGCCATAGGAACGATCGAAAAAGTGGTGGAAAAATAATATGAAACAAATTATAGCTTCGGTGTTTTTTGACCTATTATCTTATACTATTGGGAATATCATTTTTTGTACTTCGAATTAAATTTATTAAAAATCGGACGACTCTAACATATAGCTGTCAAGGAATCGGTCAAAGAAATAATAAAATAGTTATTTTTAAAAAAATGTTGCATTGTTGATTTTGATCGTATTTTTTTTTATTCGAGGATATAGAATATTTTAACTTTTCAGCACTACGAATTTAATTGTACACAAATATCACTAAAGCTAGGCAGAATCCTTAAAAATTTAACATGGTGTTACTAACATTGATTACTTCTTATAACTGCAAGGGTATACAAGCTTCGGCTTGCCGAAGTTAACTTCCTTTCTTTTTGTTTTTGTGATTTCTATTGCTTTCCTTTGTGCGTTGTCCGTCGAAGCTGCAGTGCTGTTTTGTGTTGTTGGTTCTGCATGCACATTAATTGCACTACGCTTCCGATCCCCCGCATACTAGCAATCTCTCTCTTAATTTTGTTTTTGTAATTTCTAATGTTGCCTTTTGTGGGATGTCCGCCAAAGCTACAGTGTTGTTGTTTCTGCAAGCGCATTAACTGCACTACGCTCCCGCTCTCCCGCACACTCGCATTCTCCCCCTTAATTTTTCCTCCCTTAATCGAAAGTTTCGGCGCACAGAGTATAGCTTTTGCATAGCTAGAGATAGTTTTCGCCGAACATATGAGTTACTATCCGCGCTGGATTTCCAATTCAATAGCCTCAAGCTATTAGATGAGTCTCCAAAGCGTACAAAGGCCACTGGTGGAAGGTAGCCTATAGGGAACACCCCGCAAGCCCCGGAAGATCCTTAGCACCATCACGGAGCAGCGGTCGACCACAACAAATCCTCAAATGCTGTTAGCAGTTAAAAAAGATATGGATCAATTGCAATCTGGATCGTCTGCAAATAACTCATCAATTCCTCCTTATTGCCACCTTCAGTGTATACTGAGCCGATTCTACCGGCACAAGTTGGCTCTGCAGAAACACCATCTGTCGTACAAAGATCCCTATTAAAGGTTCTGCCAAAAAACAAATATTTGTTTCTCGGCTTCCCCTGACCAAACGGCCTCAGAGGTGTTGGACTATATATAACATAAAACAAAATTTAAAAATATTACCGTGGAAAATTTTAATTATACCTATGCTGGGCACACTTCGTCTTTTAAGATCTATGTTCCAAATGAGTTCTTTTCAACCATAAGCTCTGCAGACTTTTGGCTGGCACTTATGGTGGTAAAGGGATTCGAAACTAGGAATAGAAATACAAGTAAAATAAAAAGACCTGTAGAAACCAAATTCCCAGGCAGGGCCAGAGTACTGTCGCACCTTTATCTACTACTACTAGGTGCTATACACCTTCTTCAAAAAACTAAAAACCAGCTAAGTCATTCTTATCAGAATTCCAGACGTTTGCGTAGCAAGCTGGCTTAATTGTATTCAGACAGTCTTTCTTTAGCATATCATATTATTGTTTTTACTGAGTTCTGGCTAAAACCGGAGATCCTAAACTGCGAAATTTTTCCTGGTAAGTACACCATTTATAGGTATGATCGACCATCCAGGCGAGGAGGAGGAGTCTTAATTGCCGTGAACTCTACCCTTAAAGCGAAAGAGATACTTGTTGAGGAATTCTACAATGTTGAATTCATATGTGTAAGGCTATTGTTTCCTGGTAGTCTTATATATATCACCTCCGCGTGCATCTGAATTTCCGGAGTTCTTAAATCATCTTTTCGCTATACAGTCAGTCTCAAAGAAGCTGTCTAATAGAGACCAAGTTGTGGTTCTATAAGATTTTAATATACCTGGAACTTCGTGGTCCACAGATGAAAAAACGAACGTCTTACTTCCATAAGCTCATCATGACTATCTCCGTGTCAGCATAGATCAACAACTACTAACCTTTTGCAAATTACATCATTTGTGATACAGGAACTTAATAAACAACATTTACACGGATTTAACTAAAGCATTTCACTCTGTAAACCACGTTCTTCTGGTTAGAAAACTCGATTTATTAGTGTTCCCTGTTAAACTTTTAAGGTGGATCTTAAGTTATCTAAATTGCAGAATATAAAGAGTACTTTTTAAAAAATTCTCTCGCTTGTATACTCCACGAGACCTCCGGTGTCTCACAAGGGAGCCACCTGTGGTCGCAAATTTTTACTTTACTTATAAGTGACCTTCCCTCAGTTATAACTCATTTTCGTATACTAATGTACTCAGATGATGTTAAATTATGCCTGCAGTACAAAGATACTTCTTGCCAGTTCAATTTACAAGCCGATTTAAATAAATTTTCGAAAACGGTGCTCTGACAATTTACTGGATTTAAAAAACAAAAGTTATTTGGTTTTGTTATAAGTTAATCTTCTATTTGGAACTCACACCCTCAAGAGAAATGATGTCATACAAATTAAATATTGTTTTGAACAAAAAGTTGTAGTTTACAGGTTAAAAAATTTCATTTCTTACCCCCTTAAAAAATTCTTAGAAGGACTATTGTATAACCATGTGCGTTCAAATAAAAAAGACTTTAATACTTGAGAAAATGAGCTTTGACTCGCTCCAATATTTTGCATAGATTTTTGTGAATAGTGTTTATTAGAAAGTAAAAAACTTAAAAATAAAAAGTGGAGAAAAAGCAGCCTAATGTTGTCAATGTGAATGTAAGCCAGTTTTAGTTCTTCCATTACATGCTCGATCTGAGGTAATTAGAGTTCGAGTTCAAACTTTAAATTTTTAGAGCATATTGTCCATATGATTAACTTTTTTTAAAAGCCAACAAAATTGTTCGGTCACAAAGTTGTCGATCTACAAGTATATCCCCCCATAATAGAGGCAAGAGAATTTAATAGCGGATAAAACGGATCTATGTTAAGCACTTAAATACTTAAAACACACACTTCCGAGCTCAGAAGAGTCGAAACAAAGCTCACAATTCTCAACGGACACAATCTGTTTCTATACCAAAGACTCAAAATTAGAAGAGCACGTTAGTGGATACCTTGAACAATTAAAGATCACGAAGTCTTCTAGACTGCAGAAACACTGTAGCGTCTTCTGCTCGATAAAAGAAGCAATTACCTATCTAAGGGACGTAAATGTCTGAATGGGTCATTATTAATGCTGACCCTTTAGGAAGTACAGTCTACTAGCAAGATCCCCAGGAAAAAGGGTGGAATGTGAACCAAGTTGGGACAGAACGCACCAGAAACATTAAATGTAAAGGATATTGAAGAGCTCTCCGACGAATCACACTTCATATGCTCAGTCAAAACAGTAAGTAGTAAGGCTAATGGCGGCATGCGGAAGCTTTCAGACTTTTATACAAGGACTCTGAGGCAAATGAAGTTTCTTCAAATAAGCCTGAACCCCTGTGAAGTTACCCAAATGTGCACTCATAAGCGAAACAGAAATAATATTTACGATGAATGGCTAGAAAGTACTAGCAATAGAGCTGCAATATGGAGCTGAAAAGCACGAAAAAGATGCAGATGGTAACTTTCGTCTGCAGCGAACGAGATCTTGACACTGACTGACTTTCGTTGAATTTTTACTCGCTTTATTTCCTTGTGTTCTCAAACACCTTCTTCTAGAAGCGACGAACACTTCTTGTTTGTCTTTTTATTTGCTCATTTGGTTTTCTGATTCATACACTTGGTCCTCTTGACTGGGTGTTTCGGACGAACTCCTTCATAAGCTCAGCTACAGTGGATGTTTTCAAAGAACTCTCGTTGTGTTCCACTTTTCAACATCATACCTGCCGTGATTTTGAACTCTTACTATATTGTATGGGCCAAGATACTTTCCTATTAGCTTCAAATTAACTCCCTGATCGACGCTAGATCGTTGACTTTATATACGATTTCGTCCTTTCTCTTTGAATCAAAGGATAGCCTGTTTTCTTCCTGAAGAGCTTGTACGTTCTCCCTGGCCTCATCGCGTATTTGTTCACGCTCTTCGTCTAATTCTCTATTCAAGGACTTCTGATTCTGTTCTTTCAGGTCTGTACTATCAATTTTATGCATGTCGACTCCTGTTAACAATTTGAGTGGGATTACTTTTGTGCTTTTAGGATCTTTGTTGTTAGCCCATTGCTGAATCTTACCAACGTCCTTGTACCAATTGCCTGGGTTTTCTAAACTCATCTTCGACAACATTAGCACCACGAGTTTGTGTATTCTGACCGTTACCACGAGGTTCACCGGTAGCTTTCAATAGGTACTGAATCATCTGTCCAATCAAGTTAACACCTCCTCGACTTCAGAACTGCTCGTTGGGTACAACCAAACGTACTTCTAAAATGCATCCACGACTACTAGGATCTGATTGTATATTTTCTTGGTGATCTCCTTCAGCACTACGTGATCTATTTGATAAGTAAATAATGGTTTGTCTCCCTTAGCAATTGTATTTAGATAATCTCCCTGCATTTCGTCTCTCGCGTTTACTAACATATACTCAACGAAACTACTCACTACTTTAGTTAACTTAACTTAACTTTGGAAAAAAAATATTTTTTCTCCACCGATCGATGTTTTAGATAAAACGTAGTCTTGCAAAAACATTGCCTAGCCACTCGTAACGGAACTTCCTTCTTTTTCATCATCATGGCGAATGCTTTGCAGTCTGTGATGATTTAAAACTTCGTTCCCAGTACATACTCACAGCATTTTGTCAACGTTGCAATGACTGCTTAGACCTCCAGTTCCTATGAGTGATATTTTTCATCACAAGGCTATGTTTTGCGACTCATAAACATTACTGGATGCAACTGACTATCTCCTGAATCCTTTTGTAGCAGGACTGCGACGAAACAAATCTTTGACGCGTCCGTGTGAATTTTTGTAACCATTTTCGGGTAATACTGTTTAAAAACTGGGTTACAGCTAGCTGCTCGAATGAAACCTGCTGAAACTCACTGAACTCAAATTTTAAATCTCTCCTTAATAGGTCTGACAAAAGTTTAGCTATGAGTGAATATCCATCTAAGAACTTCCTAAAATACGAATACGTCTGGGCCATTAACGTTTCTGTTCGGCTTCTTCTTCTGTTATGCGCTTTAAAGCACAACACTTAGATGTGGTAATTGCGACCACTCTACCTCAAGCTTACTTCCTGTTTGCTGTAAGGATATAATGCAAAAACTCTGAAACTCATAAAACAAATCCATGCATGAAGTTGGGCCTTTCTCCCCTCCGTGGACCTTTGATTTGGGTCCTGCACCTATTTGACTGTCTGATCTGCTAACGAACTCGGTACCATCCTTTGCCACTTTCATGTCCACCAACAGCAAAAGAGTCCCGTCAAAAATTGGAATTCTATGTTGAGATTAATGCTGTGTAAATGTTTTTCAAATAATTCATCCAGGCCAACCTTTATGCTTGAGTTCTCTTTATTGAATGAATTCTTAGCTCTATTACAATTTTTCGTACAGATAGTGAGTGTGTAGCTGCGCCAGAGGCGCCAGCAGAGGTCTTATGTTCACATGGTGACAGAGCGGTCGCGCATGTCAAATAAGCAGACTCAGCACTGCCCAGTCCCAGTGCATCCAACGGCGATCATATTACCGGGCACTTGAAGAACTGTTTGGGACTTGGATTTGTGTATACATATTAAGGGCAAGTGCTAAAATGTGTTTGTAATAATATTAACGCATAACACTATGTACAGTGTGCATTTGATATGTGAACATACTACATCTCCCTCCTTTAAAAAAATAATGGCTTTTTTTATGTTTGGCCATACTTGAATTGTTTAAAAGAAAAATTAAGTTATTAGGAAATAATAAATTTAAGAACAAATTAAATTTAAGTAAAAATTTACGTATACACTGATTATGAAATAAAATTTTTTAACCTATCTTTATGAACTACTTGTTTTTTATGTTTACTACTCAAGATTGTTATATAATCTCTTGCTCCTGTTTCCGTTACTGTATATAGACCAGTATATTTAAAGTCTAACTTATGACCAGAATCATTCTTTAATAAAACCTGGTCTCCTATTTTTTAATCAAAATCTATTCTATTTTTATGGTTTCTAATTTTATGTTATTTTGTTATTATATAGCATTAGTCTAGCTCTTTTATGTACTAGTTCTAGTCTAAATTTAGATTCTTTAGCATAATCATCTAAGTTATATAGCGGACCTATATTATCTACGCTATTAAATTGTATTGGCAAGTTTGCTGTTCTACCAAATACCAGCTTATATGGACAATAATCATGTGTCATGGAGAGTGTAGCGGTAAAACAGTAAGTGAAGTATGGGAGCCAAATATCCCAATCAGACTTGTTGATTTATATATAAGACCGGATTAATTCATTGAATGCTCTATGACTTCTTACTACGGTTCCTTCTGTCTGATGGTGGTGTGCGGTGGATGTTATGTTTTCAATTTTTTAAAATTATCATATATACATATATCTATTGTTTACATCTTATATTCTGTTCCAATGTCCGCAATGAACGTCTTTATTGGACTGTACTTCAGAATACAATTTTCTGTTTCTGATCTAGGTAGTGGACCTATTGTATCCACAATTACCCTATCGAAAGCCCTTTGTGGGGCTTAAGTTACTGTTAATGGGGTCTTGCTATGTTTAGTCGTTCTAGACTTTTGGCATATGGGACATTTTTTTATGTTCTCTTTTATGTCCTTAGACATATTTTTCAAATAATAGTGTCTCTTGACCTTGACCAAGGATTTTGTAATGCCTGTTCGACCTCCTTGTAATGGTTCGTCGTGGTATGTAGACATTATAGCTTATTATACCCGTTACTCGTAGAGTAAAAGGGTATACTAGATTCGTCGGAAAGTATGTAACAGGCAGAAGGAAGCGTTTCCGACCCCATAAAGTATAAATATTCTTGATCAGGATCACTGGGCGAGTCGATCTAGCCATGTCCGTCTGTCCGTCTGTCTGTCCGGATGAACGCTGAGATCTCGGAAACTATGGGAGCTAGGCTATTGAGATTTGGCGTGCAGATTCCTGAGCTTCTTACGCAGCGCAAGTTTGTTTCAGTAGAGTGCCACGCCCACTCTAACGCCCACAAACCGCCCAAAACTGTGGCTCCTACAGTTTTGATGCTAGAATAAAAATTTTAACTGAAATGTAAAGTTCTCATCAATACCTATCGATTGACCCAAAAAAAGTTTGCCACGCCCACTCTAACGCCCATAACGCTTAAATCTGTATACCGCCGGTAGGTAGCGCATTTTAATCTCGTTTTGCTACTTGCATATCTCTATTTAGCTGAGTAACGGGTATCTGATAGTCGAGGTACTCGACTATAGCGTTCTTCCTTGTTTTTCTTTATTATTATACCCGTTACTCGTAGAGTAAAAGGGTAAACTAGATTCGTCGGAAAGTATGTAACAGGCAGAAGGAAGCGTTTCCGACCCATAAAGTATAAATATTCTTGATCAGGATCACTGGGCGAGTCGATCTAGCCATGTCCGTCTGTCCGTCTGTCTGTCCGGATGAACTCTGAGATCTCGGAAACTATGGGAGCTAGGCTATTGAGATTTGGCGTGCAGATTCCTGAGCTTCTTACGCAGCGCAAGTTTGTTTCAGTAGAGTGCCATGCCCACTCTAACGCCCACACACCGCCCAAAACTGTGGCTCCTACAGTTTTGATGCTAGAATAAAAATTTTAACTGAAAAGTAGTGTTCTCATCAATACCTATCGATTGACCCAAAAAAAGTTTGCCACGCCCACTCTAACGCCCATAACGCTTAAATCTGTATACCGCCGGTAGGTGGCGCATTTTAATCTCGCTTTGATACTTGCATATCTCTATTTAGCTGAGTAACGGGTATTCTTCCTTGTTATACCCGTTACTCGTAGAGTAAAAGGGTATACTAGATTCGTCGGAAAGTATGTAACAGGCAGAAGGAAGCGTTTCAAACCCCATAAAGTATATATATTCTTGATCAGGATCACTAGCCGAGTCGATCTAGCCATGTCCGTCTGTCCGTCTGTCTGTCCGGATGAACGCTGAGATCTCGGAAACTCTGGGAGCTAGGCTATTGAGATTTGGCGTGCAGATTCCTGAGCTTTTTACGCAGCGCAAGTTTGTTTCAGTACAGTGCCACGCCCACTCTAACGCCCACAATCCGTCCAAAACTGTGGCTCCTACAGTTTTGATGCTAGAATAAAAATTTTAACTGAAATGTAATGTTCTCATCAATACCTATCGATTGACCCAAAAAAAATTTTCCACGCCCACCCTAACGCCCATAAACCGCCCACAAACTTCAAAAAATCGTAAATATGAACGTGGATATCTCGGAAACTATCAAATATAGAGAATTGGGATTTCAGATTTAGATTCCGTAGCCTTATACGCAGCGCAGGTTTGTTACGCGAATATGCCAAGCCCACTCTAACGCCCACAAACCGCGAAAACCTGTGATGCCCACAATTTTTATGCTAAATTAAAAATTTTAACTGAAATGTATTGGTCTCGTCAATACCTATCGATTGGTCCAAAAAAAAATTTGCCACGCCCACTCTAACGCCCATAACGCTTAAATCTGTATACCGCCGGTAGGTGGCGCATTTTAATCTCGCTTTGCTACTTGCATATCTCTATTTAGCTGAGTAACGGGTATCTGATAGTCGAGGTACTCGACTATAGCGTTCTTCCTTGTTTTTCTTATTTATTATACCCGTTACTCGTAGAGTAAAAGGGTATACTAGATTCGTCGGAAAGTATGTAACAGGCAGAAGGAAGCGTTTCCGACCCCATAAAGTATATATATTCTTGATCAGGATCACTGGGCGAGTCGATCTATCCATGTCCGTCTGTCCGTCTGTCTGTCCGGATGAACGCTGAGATCTCGGAAACTATGGGAGCTAGGCTATTGAGATTTGGCGTGCAGATTCCTGAGCTTCTTACGCAGCGAAAGTTTGTTTCAGTAGAGTGCCACGCCCACTCTAACGCCCACAAACCGCCCAAAGCTGTGGCTCCTACAGTTTTGATGCTAGAATAAAAATTTTAACTGAAATGTAATGTTCTCATCAATACCTATCGATTGACCCAAAAAAAGTTTTCCACGCGAGTTATGGTTCCGTTCCTGGATCCAAAGAGTGGGTTTCTCCTGGTTCTGGTTACTGGTCCTCGGATAGTTCTTGATTTGGTTTTAAGTCTCGGAATAAAATGGAACCGCTATGTTTGGAGTTAATTCTCAAACTGAAAACTATATTGTTCAGCGGTGGCTGAGTAGCCGCCGCTGCCGAAGTGTACATAGAGTCTTATATGCTAATACATAAAATGCTTATACATAACTACAAAGTGAAATAAATGAATGTTTATCTGGAACTCCAATCCAAGTGCTGCTCGTGTCATATTTCCTGAGGGTCGGGGCATCCTGTTGCAGTGTCAGCAAAACGTTAGCGGGGCAACGACTCAAGTGGTCGTTGCCCGATTTTGTACATTGTTTAGATTGCAACATAATTGTATCCGTATAAATATGAAGTGGCCGCCCAGTCAGCGTACCAATTCTAGGGTAGCTCTGGGTGGCTTGGCCGGGAGGTCGTTACCTACCGACTGGTCGGTAACTCCTCCCTTCCTGGATTGAAGTGACGGCCACAGTGATGGTGTGGATGTCACGAAACTCGGCTCTGGTATGGTGGAGAATATGACCTTCTTCTTCATGTTGATCAACAAGACTGATACTACGATTCCGAATCCGTTCCTGGATCCAAAGAGTGGGTTTCTCCTGGTTCTGGTTACTGGTCCTCGGATAGTTCTTGATTTGGTTTTAAGTCTCGGAATAAAATGGAACCGCTATGTTTGGAGTTAATTCTCAAACTGAAAACTGTATTGTTCAGCGGTGGCTGAGTAGCCGCCGCTGCCGAAGTGTACATAGAGTCTAATATGCTAATACATAAAATGCTTATACATAACTACAAAGTGAAATAAATGAATGTTTACCTGGAACTCCAATCCAAGTGCTGCTCGTGTCATATTTCCTGAGGGTCGGGGCATCCTGTTGCAGTGTCAGCAAAACGTTAGCGGGGCAACGACTCAAGTGGTCGTTGCCCGATTTTGTACATTGTTTAGATTGCAACATAATTGTATCCGTATAAATATGAAGTGGCCGACCAGTCAGCGTACCAATTCTAGGGTAGCTCTGGGTGGCTTGGCCGGGAGGTCGTTACCTACCGACTGGTCGGTAACTCCTCCCTTCCTGGATTGAAGTGACGGCCACAGTGATGGTGTGGATGTCACGAAACTCGGCTCTGGTATGGTGGAGAATATGACCTTCTTCTTCATGTTGATCAACAAGACTGATACTACGATTCCGAATAACAATAGTAAATATACCGCTCCAAAATTGGTAGTTGTAAAATTTTTCCAATAAATGATCGAGTTGGAAGCATTGATGAACCTTAGGTTTAAATTGTGTAGGTTAATGTCTTCGATATGGTCGGTGAAGTTAATGTTCTGTATAATTGGAATTGTAACGTCTATCTTCTCCTCGTATAGTGACAATTCTTTGTCATAGGGAATTTGGTTGATGGATACTTCGCAGTTTTTGAACGTCACTAGAGCAGATCCCTTTATAGAGAATTTCGTTGTACAATTTGATGCAATGGTAGAGTTGACTGCGTTTAAAATTAGGATGTGTCCTGGTTCTATCTCCGTTATTATTTCTTTGTTTCCTACATCCTTGACTTTACAATTGGCAGCATTTAACGTGAATATGCTATTGAGGCACTCGGTTTCAGGATTGTCTCTGATTGATAACAAATTTTCGCAGATATAATGTTTATCTACCCTATTACATTTGTTCATAAAGTAATGTACGTCTTTAGCATCATGGTATGCCATATACTTAGGTAGTATTAAATGATTAGATAACACATCAATATTTATGTTAATTCGTGATATATATTGCAGTGTGTGTGATATATGGTGTTCGGAATTTAAGTTTTTGAAAATCATATTCTTGTAGTTGTTTAGGTATTGGTTAATTATTTGTTGTTCCCTATTTATGTGTTCCGTAATATTGTTAAATCTCTCTTTTATGTCATTGTTGAATATTTCTTGTTTGTTGGCTTTTGCTGTTAGTTCTTTTTGATTGTTGTTGATCGTTTTGAAATTATTCTCGATTCTACGTCCGTCGTCTTCGTCTAAATTTCCAGTAACTATTTTTACGACTTTACCTAGTCCGTTTATTAGTCCCCGTCTTAACCTTTTCTTGGGTAATAACCTTTCTACCCTGCCTCTTAGCTGCTGAAGCTTCGTAGATAAGCTATCGATTTCGTTCTTTGAGTCGGTGTTTTCTCTCAATTGATTAATTGCTCTTTCGAAATTAACGACGCCGTCTATAAAATCTTGTAGATTAATTCTATGCGTAAGGTATTTGTGCGATTGTACTATTTTAGCTTGTCCCAGATTTATTTTGAGTAAAGGGGTCCCCAGAGTAAGGAGGTAAGAAACGAATAACGTCTGGAATTTTCATAGAAGCTAACAAATCCGCATGATTTACAACCGCAGAACTAAGGTGAGATGGTGAAGAATTATTGCTCGAGTCCATGGTCGCAGGTGAGGGTGTAACTATTGGTCTTAATGACAGCGAATTTCCTTCAGTTGTCTGGCTATTAGTGGTCTGTTTTTTACTAGCTCCTCTAGTGGCGACTTTGTTTGTAGGTAGCAAATTCCTAACTTTCGCAATATTAGGCATTAAATTAATTTATTGTTACTTTTAGGGAAAAATAAAAAATTTGCTCAGTGTAAGGTGTAAAATATGCTTAAAAATATCGTGTCGTATGTACTTAAAGTTACTGGTGTTGATTTGAAGCTTGTAGTGTAGAGTGTTTTCTTCGGTGCTGTATTCTTGTGGCATTTACCTGTAAGATAATATTATTTACTCAACTTCTTACATAAGAAAACCCTTCCATTGGTGAATGGTGGTCCCAAGATTTAAATTACCGACGTATATAAGAAAACAAGCAAAAGATTTCTTATTTCTCAACAAATTGTATATAAGGTGTACTGAAACCAGCCTTTAATGAAGTTCACTTGAATCACCTTGAAACTGAAACCCTTGCAAAACACGCGATGGGATTACAAGAATTGTTTCATAAAGTTTTTATTATATTAATAATATCTTCTCTTCTAATATTTTTTTTTATTTTTATTTTTATTTTTTATTTAAAAACATCAGCGAGATCAATAACACAATTTGCCATAAATCGTGAAATTGACGTTCTGTAAAACACGCGATGGGATTGCAGAACTATCTCACGAATTTATATATATATATATTTTCTTTAGATCTTTATTCTTCTTTCTTTTTTTTTTTTGCTAGTGAAGTCCTGCAAAACACGCGATGGGATTGCAGAATTATTTCACCAATTTATATTTTAATTTTTTTTTGATATTTATTCTTCTTTCTTTTTTGTTGGTGAAGTCCTGCAAAACACGCGATGGGATTGCAGAACTATTTCGCCAATTTATATATTAATTTTTCTTTTAATCTTTATTCTTTATTCTTCTTTCTTCTCTTTTTTTGTTGGTGCAAAACACGCGATGGGATTGCAGAACTAAATCACTCTAACTTCTCACAAATTTTTGATAATTATTTGTATCTATATATTCTTTATTTTTTTTTTACAACTTTATTCACAGTAAACTTTAATCTTTTTCCAATTTGCTAAGATTTGCCGACGGCATTGGGCCTTGGCCAAGTTTATTTTAATTTCAAAGAATTGCACTGCACTCATCTTCTTCTTCTTTTTTTTTTTTCTTTATTATTATTTTTCCTTAATTTTCTTTACACGTCCTTTAAATTTATAAAACTTTTTTTGCTTGTTTTGTCATATTATCACGGTTGCATTTTTTCATTTTAATTCGGGCATTATATTGATTCACAAGAATACTTCACCTTCCTATTGTGTGTACTTCTTACAATGTAACAAAGATGATAAGGTCCATCCTGATTCGTCAGTCGGCTGCGCCAGTTATGGTTCCGTTCCTGGATCCAAAGAGTGGGTTTCTCCTGGTTCTGGTTACTGGTCCTCGGATAGTTCTTGACTTGGTTTTAAGTCTCGGAATAAAATGGAACCGCTATGTTTGGAGTTAATTCTCAAACTGAAAACTATATTGTTCAGCGGTGGCTGAGTAGCCGCCGCTGCCGAAGTGTACATAGAGTCTTATATGCTAATACATAAAATGCTTATACATAACTACAAAGTGAAATAAATGAATGTTTATCTGGAACTCCAATCCAAGTGCTGCTCGTGTCATATTTCCTGAGGGTCGGGGCATCCTGTTGCAGTGTCAGCAAAACGTTAGCGGGGTAACGACTCAAGTGGTCGTTGCCCGATTTTGTACATTGTTTAGATTGCAACATAATTGTATCCGTATAAATATGAAGTGGCCGCCCAGTCAGCGTACCAATTCTAGGGTAGCTCTGGGTGGCTTGGCCGGGGGGTCGTTACCTACCGACTGGTCGGTAACTCGCGCACTCTAACGCCCATAACGCTTAAATCTGTATACCGCCGGTAGGTGGCGCATTTTAATCTCGCTTTGATACTTGCATATCTCTATTTAGCTGAGTAACGGGTATCTGATAGTCGAGGTACTCGACTATAGCGTTCTTCCTTGTTATACCCGTTACTTGTAGAGTAAAAGGGTATACTAGATTCGTCGGAAAGTATGTAACAGGCAGAAGGAAGCGTTTCCGACCCCATAAAGTATATATATTCTTGATCAGGATCACTAGCCGAGTCGATCTAGCCATGTCCGTCTGTCCGTCTTTCCGTCTGTCCGTCTGTCTGTCCGGATGAACGCTGAGATCGCGGAAACTATGGGAGCTAGGCTATTGAGATTTGGCGTGCAGATTCCTGAGCTTCTTACGCAGCGCAAGTTTATTTCAGTAGTGGCTCCTACAGTTTTGATGCTAGAATAAAAATTTTAACTGAAATGTAATGTTCTCATCAATACCTATCGATTGACCCAAAAAAAAGTTTGCCACGCCCACCCTAACGCCCATAAACCGCCCACAAACTCCAAAAAATCGTAAATATGAACGTGGATATCTCGGAAACTATCAAAGATAGAGAATTGGGATTTCAGATTTAGATTCCGTAGCCTTATACGCAGCGCAAGTTTGTTACGCGAATATGCCACGCCCACTCTAACGCCCATAACGCTTAAATCTGTATACCGCCGGTAGGTGGCGCATTAAAATCTCGCTTTGCTACTTGCATATCTCTTTTTAGCTGAGTAACGGGTATCTGATAGTCGAGGTACTCGACTATAGCGTTCTTCCTTGTTTTTGATTACGGTCACCGGATTGAGTAGCGCTACTCTCTATTATTTCAATAATTTTTTTGCCCATATTCTTAAAATTATCAATTGAAACTTTTTCAAAGATATTTCCCAGCGGTGACACTTTAAGTTTGCAGATTTTGTTAATACCGGCCTGCTTATCAAGCCTTTGAAAGAATTGACCTAAGTCAATAGTTCCATTAGTATACCAATCGCTGATATCGTATCTTGGCGTAATTTTCTTTCCGTGTTTAAATAAACACAAATTATTATTTACATGCAAGGTCACTATTTTACGTACTTCGTCGTTGTTAATGAGGTTCTAAACGTTTGGCTTAAAAGCTTTTTCTGTAGATTGCTTAAGCAATTCTATTTGTTCTTTTCTTGGGTAGGATTTCTGTCTACTTTAATTTCTGGTAGTGACTTTCAGAATTTTATTATTTGATTGAATATTTTTCAAGTCCGTGATTGTAATTCTTGATAGCGCATCGGCTACATAATTATCTTTGCCCTCTAGGTACTCTACTGTAAAATTATATTCCTCTAGTTCCGGTCCCATTCTTGTTAGTTTGAAAATAAGTAGGCAAGTGCTCTGTGATCTGTTTTGACAGTGAAGTCTCTACCATAAATATATGGTCTGAAGTGTGTTATCGCCTAATGAATAGCTTATAGTTCTTGTTCTGTTGTGATCTTGTTGCTTTCGCCTTTTGTAAAATATCTTGATGCGTATGCAACTGGGAGTTATAGTCCATTGTTTGTTTTAAGTTAGGACTGCTCCACAAGCTTGTTTGCTAGCATCTGCAATTATGCAAAATTCTTTGCAAAAATCTGGATATTGTAAAAGAGTTGGGTTTCTTTATGACGATTTAAGATGTTCGAATGCGTTTTGGCATTCAGTTGTCCATTCGAATTTTACATCTTTACCGTCTGTAAAAATTACAAAATGCAACAAATCTGCTAGCGCTGTCCGCATCATGTGGGACTGGATAATTTTGTCGTCGGGCAAGATTATTTTACCCGTGCATTTATGTCCTAGAAAAGTGACTTCATGCATCAAAAATTAACATTTTTCGGGATGTAACCTTAGGTTATGGCCAACATTTTTCAGAAACATCAGTTATGTTTTTGAGCATATGTTTTTCGGAACAACCAATGACTATTAAGTCATCCATATAAAGAAATGCTTGTAAAGGTTCTAGTCCAGAGAAAGCTATAGTCATCATTCTCTGAAAAGAATTTGGCGTTACTTTTAAACCGAATGGTAATCGCTTGAAGCGATATGAACCATTGCTTGTTGAAAACGACGTTATATCTCGTGAACTTTTTTCGAGTTCAATTTGATGAGAACCTGCCATTAAATCAAGACATTAACGGTATTTTGCTCTACCTAGTAGATCTAAGATATCATCATATCATATTACCGGGCACCTGAATAACTGTTTGGGACATTGATTTGTGTATACATATTGTTGCCAAGTGCTACAATGTGTTTGTAATAATATTAATGAATAGCACTAAGTACAGGGTGCATTCGATATTTGAACATACTACAACCGTCTATCCAAAAGTCATGATTGAACTTTCTCCGATTCCAGTCAAACATTTCTGTCTATTCTCCGAGTTTCAAGTAAATATTTTGGCGTAGCAAGCGAAGATCTGCTCTTGTATCTACTAACCCTTTAAAAGAAGATTTTCCAAGCAAAATATACTTTAGTTCTATTTCTGAAGACGTAAACGTCCTTGTTGGCTTCGACTTGCCCTCTACCTGTACAAAGTTTGCAGTTTTTTCTTGCTTGAACATTTATTGTTTCTTTTTGGACAATAATTCTTCTTGTGAGACTCATCTCTACAATTAAAACATTTCCTCACCTTCTCACTACTTTTACTGTCTCTGCCTCATACCTGACTCGATCTGAACTTTCAACTACCTCATAGTCTTGGCCTGCTATAGTAAGGACCTCTTTACCTTGGAGTCTGGAATACCTTCGAAAGAGTATTCAGTAAGGCTTTTATCATCTAAGTTGATTGGTTTTGCTAGTTCCATTAAAGCATAAAGGTACTCGTGCAACGATTCAGTCTTCATTTACTGTCATTTGCCAAGTCTACGATGGACGTCTGCCGAAGATACCCTCCCACCGAACTCATCGAACAGTTCGCTTTTTGAAGACCTCCATTGCCGAACATCACGCTGACTACGAAAAAAAATCTTTGCCGCTCCGCTTAGTAATGGCTTAGCATATATACATATATGAAAACCGGCAACAGACTCTATTCCACTGCGAGTGCACACACTTCAAGTCCCTCGATCCACTGATTAACGTCTGGTGAATTAGCTCCCGAGAACTGTGACACACTACCTTTTACATCCTTCAATGTATATATATATATGTATTCATCCTGGCGCTTCTGTCCGCCAACTGTATTCATTCTACGCTTACCATTTAAGCCCGCCTGGCTATTATTTGAATGTACGAATGTAGAAGTTCCGTTTTTTTTTCATCATTTTCCACTACGATTTCTACCTCAGTGTTTTCATCAGATTCCAAATCGTAGTGAGCAATTAGTCTTTTTTGTAGTTGCTATCATTTCTATTTAATCCTAATTCTTTCAATTCATCGCGTAAATCTGCCCTGTTTATTTTCACCAAGATATAATTATGTAGATTAAGAATATAATATGTATATCAAATAAAATAGTGACATGTCTGAAGGCAAAAACACACCGCCACTGTCGATGTCAGCAATGAAGTCGGCGCAGCGTAGAAGACTGCCGACGAAAGCGGTCGGTCAAGAAAGAGAGACAGATAATCGAAAATTTTTCTTTCTTTCTTTGTACTATAATCTGCCTGCACTCGTCGCTCACATAAACAAATTTCAGCCTGTCCGTTATTTTGTTATCGTCTAACCGTTATGTTCAGCTAGCGAACAAAATTTTGCAGGAAAAATTTTTGTGGCGCAGCGGCATGTGTAGGCCATAACATTTTAGTATTGTTTATTAACACTTAGTATTATTGTATTTCAAAATAAAACAATTAATATTTTTTATAAAAGTCAATTATTTGATAATAGTAATATTAAATAATTCGAATTTTCCTATAATGTTATGTTTATGTAATACTCACAACAATTACAATGTAGTTTTCTAGTTCAGTTAAAAATTTAGTCCATTAGAATACATTTAAATATTTAAAACATTATTATATGAACATTATTAAAAAATATGTATCGTGCTCTTACTCAATTATTAAAAACTTGATAGTCAAATATGTTTTGCTTTAAAATGAGTATAGGAGCAGGAGCACGCGCCAACAGCGAAGATAAAACCAAAGAGATCAAGTTAAGGGGTGAGAAGAAGACTTGGTGCATTCTTTTTCAGTTATTAAAAGGGAATCAAGCAATTTAAATTGCGCGCATCAAAACAAATTAGTTTATTTGTTATTATTATTAGGGTTTGTAGTATTCTTAGAATATTATTGCTAGTGTTATTGTTACTCGTTATTAGTGTTATTGGTATTAGTGCCAAAGAACCTAACAAATTAAGTTTCCGTTAGCCGAAAGTGGCAGGCTTAAATGTTTTGTGCCAATAAAGGCACAAAGGGTTATATACAGTTTTTAAGGTAAATACACAAGTAAACTACATTTTTTAAACACATGCCCTTATATTTATACCCGTTACTCGTAGAGTAAAAGGGTATACTAGTTTCGTCGGAAAGTATGTAACAGGCAGAAGGAAGCGTTTCCGACCCCATAAAGTATATATATTCGTGATCAGGATCACTAGCCGAGTCGATCTAGACATGTCCGTCTGTCCGTCTGTCCGTCTGACCGTCTGTCCGTATGAACGCTGAGATCTCGGAAACTATAGAAGCTACAATACTGGGATTAGGCATGCAGATTCCTGAGATTCCTGCGCAGCGCAAGTTTGTTTCAGCAATGTGCCATGCCCACTCTAACGCCCACAAACCGCCCAAAACTGTGGCTCCTACAGTTTTGATGCTAGAATAAAAATTTTAACTGAAATGTATTATTCTCATTAATACCTATCGATCGACCCAAAAAAAAGTTTGCCACGCCCACAAACTTCAAAAAAACGTAAATATGAACGCGGATATATCGAAAACTATCAAAGGTAGAGAAATGGGATCTCAGATTTAAATTCCGTAGCCTTGTACGCAGCGCAAGTTTGTTACGAATATGCCACGCCCACTCTAACGCCCACAAACCGCCAAAACCTGTGGCGCCCACAATTTTCTTGTTAGATAAAAATTTTTAACTGAAATGTATTAGTCTCCGCAGTACCTATCGATTGTTTAAAAAAAGATTGCCACGCCCACTCTATCACGCATAACGCTTAAATCTGTCTACCGCCCACATAACCATATATTGAGATCACGGTTAGGTGGCGCATTTCAATCTCGCTTTGTTGCTTGCATATCTCCATTTCCCTTTGGTCCCATTAGCTGAGTAACGGGTATATGATAGTCGAGGTACTCGACTATAGCGTTCTTCCTCAGTCGTCATCTAGCTTTCATTGCGCTTAGACGTGCTTAAAATTTTCGCTATGTTACTTCCCCGCTGTCCTGAGTGCAAAACCGATGTTACATTGGCCCAGCTTTGCGCTTCGGATGCTGTTCGCTGCTCTTCTTTGTGCCGTCGCGCCTATCATACTTCTTGCGTAGCCCTACCGGACGATGTGCTCAAACTCTTATTAAATCCAAATATTCTGCGGCAATGTGATAGCTGTGTGGTTGCGAATGATTCGCCTTCTAAAATCGATGAATTCGATGATAAATTGAAAGCCCTGGAGCGCTTATATCAGGGCCTTCATAATAAATTCTTGGAGGCGTTCCCCCCTAAAGATGATGCATTGAATCAGAATGTAAATCCCAAGCCTCGTCTACCGAGGCCTACCAACGTAGCTGCAGCTCCCCAGTCATATGCGGCTGCTGCTGCTACTGCTTCCGCGGTCGTTGGCCCTTCTAATCATGCTCTGGATATTGAGAGAGGAAATTTCATACAAGTTCGAAATAGGAAGAGAAGGAACAACAACAAGCCCAATAAACATGTTGTGGCTCCTAATGCCGAACGGAGTGGCTCCTAATGCCGAAGATCTTCATGTTTTGCCGACCAAGAAATTTTTGCATGTCGGAAAGTTTGCAACTGATACTGTTCTAAAATATGTGTCCACCAAGCTTAAGGTGGATGCTAGTTCTCTCACTTATGTAAAACTTGTAAAAAAAGATGTTGACGTTACAACTTTAAAGTTTGTGAATTTCAAGCTTGGTATCCCCGATCAGCTTTACGATACAGTCTTCAAAAACGATTTCTGGCCGAACTCAGTTAAGGTCAAAAGATTTATTCATAGAGAACGGGCCATTGTGGTAGGGGATGAAATCTTATCTAATTTGCCGGAGCCTACCCCTAGTGTTCGACGCCACTGGCGTCGATACTTTTGCGGGACATCGGCTGCAAGCCTTTCCTCATTTGTCGGAGTCGTTTTCGCAACAACATAGGCAGCTGCTTGCCTTTCTCACTGCCCTCTCTTCATCTTCTGACTCTCTCCTAACGCACCATCGACAACATCAGCCGGAGCTTTTGTTGTCCACTTTGTGCGACATTCGCCGTCCGCCTGGCTCGGATTTCGGCGCGCTCCTCGGAGTTGCGCTCACATCATTTTCCGTTGCTCTCCTGATGCTTCATCAACAACATCAGCCGGTTCTAATATCGGCGCGCTCCTCGGAGTTGCGTTCTCATCATCTTGTGCCTCTCTCCCATTGCACCATCAATAACATCAGCTGGAGCTTTTGTTTTCCGCTGTGCGCGACTTTCGTCGTCCGCCTGGCTCTAATATCGGCGCGCTCCTCGGAGTTACGCTCTCATCATCTTGCCTCTCTCCTGAAGTACCTATTGTCGGCTGGATTGTCACTCTTCATCGCCTACTAGTTATGCGCTCTCCGTCTCTACCTTTCTGACGTTCGACTTTCTACAACAACTTTTGTCGACACATTTGGCTGGATGGCGAGCCTCTCAGAGTGCTCTCTCTGAAGGTGCTCTCTAGAGATGCTTTCGCCATCAACAACAATAATGGACTGCGGCTGCTGTTTATTACTGCTCATTATTACCAGGAGTGGATTCACCTGCGTGCAGTTATATTTTGAATGCTAGTATTGACTGCCCACCTAATATTTGGAGCGCCGATCACCAGCCTATTCGTATCCGTACCACTACTTTACTGAAGGTTCTTACAAATAATTTTAATAATTATGATAAAATCCCAGCGAGGCCTCTTACGGATTCGGGCCATGATGCTGGACCAGTTATTGATAGCATGACCATGGATGACCGGATATGCGCTAACAACACAAATTTCAATATTTATTTTCAAAATATCGGTACTATGCGTACGAAAGCTCAATCCCTTTTCCAGGCAACGTCTCATGGTGATCATGACGTCATCATTTTTGTTGAAAACTGGCTCAATATGGATTTCTTCGATAATGAATTCTTTGATACAAATCTTTATCATGTGTTCCGGGCGACTTCAACCTATCTTCGCTCGTGTGGGCTCATGATCTTGAGTCTTCAGCAAGGGTTCCCAGTAATTTGCATCTTCCCCACGAAATCTTTGTCATCGATGAGCTCCTTAGTATGGGATTAGTCCAGATTAACCATGTATTTAATAACTTAAATAAGCTTCTAGATCTAATTTTTGTACACCCTGATTTATGCCTTACTTTATGTTGCAGCGATAATCCTCTAGCTGCGTGTGATAAGATTAGTCCAGATTAACCAAGTATTTAATAACTTAAATAAGCTTCTAGATCTAATTTTTGTACACCCTGATTTTTGCCTTACTTTATGTTGCAGCGATAATCCTCTAGCTGCGTGTGATGCTCATCACAAGCCCCTTAATTACTTGTTATATTTTCTCACCAAATAATTCTCGCTTGCCTCTTACCTATATTAATTCTAGCAGTTTAGATTCTATCCGTAGTGATATTTCTAATATCAGATGGGCGGAAGTCCTCTCGCATGCGGATGTGAGTACAACCTATGAAGTTTTTATATCTATTCTCTATGCTATTATAGGCAGATACGCTAAAACTAGAGTTCAAAGTTCTTATAGACTACCATGGTACACACATCGGTACAAACAACATAAGCGTGAGTTTGAGTTCCTCAATAAATTCGTATACAGCCAATATATTGCTGATATAGAGTGTAAACTAACTACCTATCCTAAAGCATTCTGGCACTTTGTCAATTCTAAACGAACAACCTCCTACTTTCCTTCCCATATGTCATATGAAAGTCTTTCAGCTTCTTCAGATATTGGGGTCGCAAATCTATTTGCTAAGTACTTTGCATCTAACTTTGAACCGAGCTCGCTGTGGAATGACGATGATTCACTCTGTGCCATTGCCACGATACTAAATATTGGGTGCTTAGATGTTACTGATTTGGACTGTCATATGGCGGCTGAGAGTTTTAACGACTCAGGAAAATTAGACTGCGATGGCCTTTCTCCATTTATTTTGAAAAACTGTATAGGTGTTCTTTGTAAGCCCCTAAAAATGATCTTCAACAAGTCTCTTTCCACTGGCGTAAGTGCGCATAGATGGAAACTTGCCACAGTTTCTCCTATATTGAAGTCTGGTTACAAAAATATTGTTTCAAATTATAGGCCAATTGCAAAGCTAAGTAATGTCTCAAAAATGTTTGAACGAGTTGTAGCTAAGCAGCTAACTTTTCTTGCTGGTCGGATCATCAGTCCTAACCCACATGGTTTTATGCCTGGAAGGTCAACTACCACTAACTTAGCTACGTTTAGTCTTTTTTGCATCTACACCAACTTCGCCAAAGCATTTGACAAAGTCTCCCATAATGCTTTATTGGCAAAATTGCAGAAATTGGGATTTCATTCATCAATATTAAATTGGTTTAAATCTTAATTAGATGGGCGGACTTATAGAGTAGAGTGCAATGGTGTTTTCTCAAACCCATATGTGGCTACTTCTGGCCTTCCTCAGGGAAGTGCATTGGGTCCGTTTCTATTCATCATCTTCATTAATGATTTAAGATATTGCATAACAAATTCTGAATTTCTGTTGTTTGCGGACGATCTTAAAATATTTAGGTCTGTGAATTCAATCTCCGATAGTGAACTTCTTCAAAATGAGGGTACAGGAAACGATTAATTAACGTCCTTAGCTCGTATTCCATTAGTTCCCATGTTCTTTCCTTAAGACATGAATCACTGGACCTAGGAGTTATATTTGATATCAAATTTACTTTCATTGATCACATAAATTACATAATTCCAAAGGCATACGCTATGTATGGTTTTGTAAAACGAAATTCCACGCAATTTAAAGATCCGTACACGAAACTAAGGCTTTTTTTCTTCGTTCATTAGGTCCAGATTGGAATATGCCTCGTTTGTTTGGAGTCCGACTGGTACTACACACATCGATCGTATTGAGCGTGTTCAAAAAAAATTCATATCTTTTGCCCTTCTTGCTCTAAACTTGAATGACCCGGTTCCCTCTTACTCTGCGAAATGTCGTCTTGTGCACCTTTCTTCCCTACAAGATCGTAGAACAACTAGCGCACTAGTTTTTATTTGTGACCTGTTGTCCTCCAAAATAGACTGCCCTGCATTGCTGAGTAGCATAGGCTTTTCCGTACCTGGTAGGTCTTTAATGTCATTTGAACCTTATTTTATTCCGGCCTATAGAGCTAACTATGCTTTTAATGAGCCTCTGTCTAGAGCCTTGTTCTACTGGAACAAACTTCCATCTCACATGCGGCTGGACCCATGCTCCCCCAGGGAATTAATTAAGAAAACCCTTTACAATTACTTTTCGTCCCTTAATATTTAGTTTAGTAATAGACAACTAGCCAGTTAAGGTACTAACTGTTGGCGAAATAAATAAATAAATAAACAAATTTCATAATCAGTTATATAGAAGAAGGAACAACTTATTTAAAGAGCAACTCAGCCCTACTGGAGACTGACAGTGAACGAGCGCGATCTTGTTATCCCGCCCTACTCACCCCAATTCCCACTTCATAGAGCTTTTGGTGTAGAGCACCACAGCAACAGCAACATCAACCTTCACCAACAGCTCGATTTCAGAAGCTTTGTGAACTTCACTTCTTCTCTTGTCGATTAAAGATACAAAACCAATTGTAAGTACGACGGCCAATATCGGCAATAACAAAAATCAAGAAGCGGATCCCGCTATACAGACTGGAATGGATCATTACATCCAAATCAAGCAAAAGCTTAGCCCACAAAATAAAATGGTCGGAAATAAACTGAAAATAAACTACCCCAATAAAGGCGGTGAACAACCAGGGACATCTAATAACAACAGATTCGCCTATTGTCGGATGTAAAAAATAATCAATCCGAACCTGGATAAGCAGTCAAAACTTTTTTGTAAAGAAAATTGTTAAAGTGAATATTCGCGAAACAAAGCTTCATACTTAAACAGAAGATCATTTCCGAGTCCTAACCAAATACCTGGCTCAGACTAAAAAACTCTACTACACGTATAAGCTCAAGAGAAGCAAGGGCTTGCCAGTATTGTTAAAAGGCATAGAGCCCGACGTACCGACCACTAAAATAGTAGAGGCCTTAAAAGAATTTTTTTTTGGCCAAAAATATTGTAAATATTGTCAACACAAATTAAAAGCCGCAACCACTCTTTAAGATCGAATCGTAGCCAGAGAGCAGAGCCTTGAAGAAAAACGAAGTACATCCGATGTATAAAATCCAAAAAATCCATCTCCACCCTCCGCGATGGCAACCTCCTAATGCTGGTGAAAACCAAAAATGTGGCAGAAAAATTCTTAAAATCAAAAAATCTTGCTGGTATATGCGAAATTGAATGCAAACTCCATGAGTCCCTTAACTTTGTCAAGGGTACCATATATGCCCCCTTCCTCGTAAATGTCCCCGATGACGAGATCGTGAAAGAACTGGCCGACCAAAATGTACACTCCGTATTCAAATTCTCTAGGAAAGTAGATGGCAAACTAAAACCTTCGGGTGTTATACTCGTAACATTCGACCTGTACAACTTGCCTAGCAAACTAGACGTCTCCTGGCACACTATCAAGGTAAGGGAATACATTCCCAACCCTATGAGGTGTAAGTCTTGCCAAATTATAGGTCATACAGCCAAATTCTGCAAAAACACGCCCACGTGCGAAATATGTAATTTCCCCCCACACACCCCCAAACCCTGCACACGTACCCAGTGCGCTAATTGCTCTAGCGATCATGCTTCCTCGTCCCCCTCATGCCCAAGATACCAACAACAAAAATAACTTATAAAAATCAAAACTACACGCAAGTGCAGTATAAGAGAAGCTAGACTGATTCTCAAACAACAATCTACAACAACAACACATCCATCACCCAACTATGCACAAGCTGTGTCCAACTCAAACTCTTTACCTAACACAATCAGTAATACTCAAAAAGAAAACACTATAAACGAAAACATCGACGAACACTCCAAAGAGCCTGCCAAAGCAGACTCTCAACCCCAACCTCTCTCAATTACTCCCTCCTCAAGCAATTCCATTACACGCTTTGAGATTCGCTCTCCAAGTCAAACATCATCCAAACAAAAGCTGCAAACAAGCCCCACGACATGCACTGTCAATACGAAAACGATCGAAGACTTCGAACACCTAAATCACTCACCAAACTCTTTCTCTCCCTCCTCAAGTGTACACAGTGTACGCTCAGAGCTTTCCCCCCTCTCTTTAAACTATCCCGACTTCCAAGAGCGCTTAAAAAACAGTCGCTCTCTTAGATCTGAAGCTGATAAACTCTTAAGCGAAATGAAATCTAATTCTAACTCATCTGATTCAGATACAGCTATGGATGTAGCTGACTCTGCGTCAGCTCCCCTTAATTCCCTTTAAGATACTTTAGAATGGTTATCAACATTTTACAGTGGAACATAAAAGGAATCTTTAATAACTATCACGAATTAAAATTTCTTATAACCGAACGCTCTCCTGACATTTTATGCCTTCAGGAGACACACTTACCTCATAACTTTAATAACTTTAGGTGCCCGCCGGGTTATGTGGGGTATTTTTGGAACTTTCCCCATAATACCTCTGCTAAACAGGGCGTGGCCATACTTATAAAACAGCAAATTCCTCACTCCCAAAAGTCCATAAGCTCTCACCTGCTCTGCACTGCAATTAAAGTCGAGCTTACTCACCCCATTTTTATAATAAACATGTACATCCCACCATGTCAAGGCTTTTCAAGTACGGATCTTTCTCACGCTCTAAATCAACTTCCTGGACCTATATTGTTAGTCGGAGACTTTAATTCTTGGAGCCCTATGTGGGGTTCGCCTTATCCCAATTCCCGCGGTAAAAAAGTTGAGCGAGTCATTTCATCGTTTGACTTGATTGTCCTAAACGACGGGTCTGGAACCCATCTCTCCACCCGCAACACCATAACACACATTGATGTTTCCCTAATTTCACCCAGAATAGCCCACCGTAGCAGTTGGTCTATATGTGATCAATTGCATGGAAGCGATCATTTCCCCATTTTCGTTTCCTTAGAATTCCCATTCTCCCCAGACAAAACCCTACCAATTCCAAAATATAAAACTGATCTCGCTGACTGGAATAAATTCGGCCAAATCTGCATCGAACTTGAATCCAAGTGGGTACCCGGGTGCTTAAGTCATCAGGTTGCTCTACTTACAAAATACATCAGAACGTCCGCTAACTCCTCCATCCCCCAAACAAAACGAATACCACATAAATCAAAAATCCCATGGTGGAGCCCGCAACTTCAACAGCTCAGGGAAACAAAGCAAGAACTGTTCCACACATTTAAATCTCAGATGTCATCCATAAACCTTATCAATTATAAAAGAGCCAATGCCATTTTTAAGAAAACTGTCCTATCTGAAAAACGGAAATCCCTTGAAAATTTTACCTCACGTATTTCCCCCCTTTCGACCACCAAAAAGATATGGTCCGACATTAATCGTCTGGCAGGCTCTCCGAAGATCCCAATAAAATGCATCAAAACAGCAAACGCACTCATAACAGACTCCAGTAGCATATCAGAACAATTCAAGGAAATCTGGGCCAAATACGGAGCTGATGAAAACTTCAGCAACACTTACATAGGTCTTAAAGAATCCTACCTATCCTCATCATACAATCCTACCACAATATCCCCAACAGCTCGGAGTTTGGACACTCCATTTAGACTGCACGAAATCGAGGCAGCTTTTCAAACCGCCAAAGGCAAATGCCCTGGCGCAGATAAAATATCCTATACCATCCTAAAACAGATACCTCCATGTCTTAAGCAGAGACTTCTTGACATTTACAACTCCATGCTATCCACCGGCAATTACCCCCACACCTGGCGATCTTCCATTACCATTCCCATCCCTAAACCCAAAACCAACTCCTCAGAAATTAATGGCTATCGCCCAATATCTCTAATACCCTGTCTTAGCAAAATAATTGAGAAAATGATTGCACTCCGACTTATGTGGTTCATCAACCGCCACAATCTGATCAACGGCAACCAAGTTGCATTTAAAAGGAACCACAGCACTATGGACGCACTTCTGAAGATCCAACACTTCGTGTCGAATGCCATTTCGACCAGGAATCACGTCTCCATCCTGGCGACGGATTTCGAAAAGGCCTTCGATCGCGTGGGGCCACATGCAGTTCTCTCTCGACTCCAGCTTTGGGGCATTGGTCCAAGGCTTTACAACCTGGTTAAAGCTTTTATGACGAATAGGACCTTTAAAGTCAGAGTCAACGACAAGACTTCAACTTCGGCCAACTTGCTTAACGGAATCCCACAAGGCTCCCCTCTGTCGGTAGTCCTGTTCATCATAGCTTTTGACCACGTAAACCTTCGTTTAGCTAGGTACAAGAAAATAAACCTTTCCTTATATGCAGATGACATAATAATTTTCACAAAAGAAAAGAACCTCAGGACGGTAAAAAATATATTTTTAAAAATTCTTCAGGACTTAGAGTCTTGGGGAATATCCTCAGGCGCTTCTCTTGCCATAGAAAAATGCCACACACTTCACATTTGTCGCAAAGTCCACTGTTGCTTCCCAACTTTGGAGTTTAGAAATAAAACCATCCAAACAGTTACAAATTTAAAAATACTTGGCATTATATTTGATTCTAGGTTTAGTTTTAAGGAACACTGTATTACTTTAAGAAAACAACTTGAAGTCCGCGCAAACATTATAAAATTCTTAAGTTCTAAGTTTTCACACATCCATCCCAACATCCTAACCAATATAACCCGTGCCCTTATCCTATCCAAAATCGAATACGGACTCCCAATCTACGGTTGGTGTGCAGCAACCCACCTAAGGAAACTGCAATCACCTTACAATACCTCAGTTCGCAGATCAATAAACGCATTCCCAACATCGCCAATACGATGCATTCTGGCCGAAGCAGGGTTACCAACCATAATGGAAAGACTAAACGAAGTCACCATGAATTTAATACCGAAGTTATTCACAAGCCCAAATCACTCGCTGGTCAAGGATTTCAAAGCCTGCTTCAGAAAAACACGCACGCCCAGGGTTCCCTCAACCCTTCACAGATGCGCCAAGCAAGCTGCCCAGATAGGCCTCACAGCTCCTAAGCGGAGAATTATAGTTAGTTCCACCCCACCCTGGAAAGTTACATCGCACTATATAAAAAAGGATCTTCACTTCTTCGCCAAAAGTGACACACCCAGCAGAGTTTTCCAAGCACAATTTGGACTTCTAAGAAGTCAACTAGGGGCAAGGAACTGGCTATATACGGATGGATCTAAAACGGATTCATCGTCTACATTCGCAGTCGTCAACAAAGACAACGACATCATCGCGGCAGGAACCCTCCCAAACTTTAACTCCATATTTACCATCGAAGCTTTTGCAGTTCTACAGGCCTGCCAATATGCCAACAAAAATAAAGGGAAATTCGCAATTTGCACCGACAGCCTATCCACCATCTCTGCTCTGGAAAACCCCGGACAATCAGATCCCACAATATGCCAGATAAGGAAAATTATTTGCTTTAAGGCACCGAAAATAACCATCATTTGGGTCCCCAGCCATCAGGGAATTCTTGGAAACGAGCAAGCTGACGCAGCTGCCCGATTTATGAGCACCGCACCAACCCTTTTATTTACACCTACCAGTGCCAAAGACATCTTCAGACTTATTACATCCACCAACAAAGAAAAGCTAAAATCTGACTGGGAAGGTATCATCCATAGATACAACACACTAAACCCAGCCCGCGAAAAAACAACTTTTCCTACCGACCTCAACAAACATGATCGCAGAATTTACACCCGACTTCGCATCGGACACACACAGGAAACCCACGAACATCTTCTTCAAGGATTGGCTCCCCCGCCTTGCCGCTTCTGCGGAGGCATTATTTCTTCGATCGAACATCTTCTCGATACCTGCCAGGCTTTAAATCATACACGATTTTCCATTTTTGGATCCGTCACCGTTCCATCCTCCCTTCTCACATCCCCCTCCATACCAAACATCAAAAAATTGAAAGAATACATTACTACAGTTCATCTCCGAATTTAGATATCGTAATTTAGCTTAAACAGCCGGGCCGAAGGACTTTAGCTTCCAGCGTCCCTTCTTTCTTTTTAAATATTAATTTTAGTATTATATACTAGCTTTAATTTGTTAAAATAAAATAAATAAATAAATAAAATCCAATTCCTGTTGCATAGGAGGAGTATTCTTGAAGAACCACATAAGCGGAACAGTCGGCTGCAATGCTCAAACTGCTAAGAACATGGAAACACAAAAAGAAATTCGGCTTTCGGTCAATCTGCGTAGCTTGTAGAGGTTTCCATAAATCTGAACCATGCGCTGCAAGCAAAGAAGACCCATAAACGTAAAAATGCGCAAATTACAAAGGCTGCCCAGCCTATAAGGAGCTGAAGAATCGGCTTCAACGAGCAAAGTCTACACGCTCCTAGAATACACAAAACGAGTACGTGTAATCTCAAACCTGACGCTTTCTTTGGAAAAGCAGCCAGATCTTCATTTGGACCCCTAAACACAAATGAGGGAATGATATACGCCAGTTCCCTTAAACACAACAACGCAATACCTTATTCAAAATCAAAACTTTCTAACAAAGATGCTCGTATCCCAACAATCTAAATAATCGATGTCTTGTATTCGAATATCCATGTAAAATTCCAACGGCTTTTCACGACACAAAATTGAAGTAACTCAACTCCTCACTAAAATTCACATAGACGTAATGCTGCTGGCAGAAATATATATATATATATATAATCGGTTGTCATACACTGGTAGAAAAGAAACACGTAGAGAAATCAAATATATTTTTATTTGATTTTTTTTTACTCCCCTCCATAGTTATACTAAATACAAAAAAAAAACATTTAAATAAAAAACATATTTAAGCCTTATGTCAAATATATAGTGACATATCCATAGTACCACATACTCCTATGTACATGTCCACACACCTACACATACATGCTCACATTACGCAGTCACCCTCCAGACACCCTCTAAGAAATAAAAACACAAATTTAATTGTCAACAACCCAATGGAAAATTACCGAACTATAAGTAAGCCAGAGGAAAATTACCATGAAACAAAAAACCACAGTTTATAGACTAAACAATTAGAACGAGCCGCTGTTCAGACTATCGGCACGTTCCCACAATTCAGGATACTCAGATTTCGGGACCCAAGTCTGGAGTCCAAAGCCTAAATTCAGAGTCACTCAATAGCAATAAGTCCCACTCACAAAAAGCTCTAAAGCTAACAACCGAGGTATGATCGTAAATAAAGTAGGAGTTAGACAGTGAGTTCAGTTTGAGAGTTGTCAACAGCAAGTCGGTGTTCTTCCAACCCAAAATATTGTAACCAGTGTAAGAGTAAATTAAATAAAGTTTTTTTTTATAATACACTTATGGTGCAGAAGTTTAATTATATAAGTATTCAGTTCAAAGTGATTATACCCGTTACTCGTAGAGTAAAAGGGTATACTAGATTCGTCGGAAAGTATGTAACAGGCAGAAGGAAGGTTTCCGACCCCATAAAGTATATATATTCTTGATCAGGATCACTAGCCGAGTCGATCTAGCCATGTCCGTCTGTCCGTCTGTCCGGATGAACGCTGAGATCTCGGAAACTATAAGAGCTAGGCTATTGAGATTTGGCGTGCAGATTCCTGAGCTTCTTACGCAGCGCAAGTTTGTTTCAGTAGAGTGCCACGCCCACTCTAACGCCCACAAACCGCCCAAAACTGTGGCTCCTACAGTTTTGATGCTAGAATAAAATTTTTTATCTGAAGTGTATTGTTCTCATCAATTGACTCGATTGACCCAAAAAAAAGTTTTCCACGCCCACTCTAACGCCCACAAACCGCCCAAGCCTGTGACGTCCACAGTTTTCATGCTAGATAAAACATTTTAACTGAAATGTATTGGTCTCATCAATACCTATCGATTGATCAAAAAAAAAAATTTGCCACGCCCACTCTAACGCCCATAACGCTTAAATCTGTCTACCGCCGGTAGGTGGCGTATTTTAATCTCACTTTGCTGCTTGCATGTCTCCATTTCCCTTTGATCCCTTTAGCCGAGTAACGGGTATCTGATAGTCCAGGCACTCGACTATAGCGTTCTTCCTTGTTTTTGTTTAATAACAAGGTAGTCACATTCAAATCCAATGTGGCCATCTTGGTTTTAACTTTTATAAAAAGTAGTTCGGTTCATGGTTTATTTGATGGTTTGTTATATATTCAGTAAATACTTTTTCAATTTGTTCGGAATATGAACTCTTTTATTTTGAATGTGGAATGTTTTTAAACTTTGTATTTGACCAAATAATTGTAAATTAAAAATCAAATTACATATA
This sequence comes from Drosophila suzukii, assembly GCF_043229965.1. Classification (NCBI taxonomy): domain Eukaryota; kingdom Metazoa; phylum Arthropoda; class Insecta; order Diptera; family Drosophilidae; genus Drosophila; species Drosophila suzukii. The sequence goes on along the minus strand of NW_027255896.1, from coordinate 5,372,025 downwards.
TGTTTTAAATTTGTGACCCATGTACACAACATAATTTAAATTATTAATAATTTGAAAAGGAAAAACAGCTTTAATATTTATAGAATAGGGTTTTAGTTACGGCAGCCTCTTTCTATTTCCATGACAATTATCATTAGATTTGGCTTTGTAATTTAGAATTAAAAGTACAAATACATATGTACATTAACCGAAAACTAAAACCAACGGCACAATGTGCATATTTACATACATACAAACAAATTAGAGATAAACATAAATAAGCAAAGCGGCAAACGCAAGCGCGTCTTCTTCTTCCATTCGCATTTGTACATTGGTGGTCAAGACAATATGTATGTGTATAAGAACATTAATTTTTCTTGTGTACCAATGTTTTGACAATAAGATATGTTCAAACAATATATAAATGTAATAAAATAAAATAAATATTTCTAAATTGACATATACAAGTTACACCAGTTTACAAAAAAAATTGATGAAATACGCCTTTCAGGAAACCTTTGTTTTCCGGTAAGATATATCTCCCTGATTAAGAAAAGGGCACTTAAAATTTTTTCTATGGTACCAAGAAAACAACATAAAACTAATTTCGGTTTTTAGGCGTGTATTTTTAAAGAAGCAATTTATGCCAGCGTTTTTGCATTTTTTCCAAATATTTCAACTTTGACGAAGTGTAGCTTTTAAACTAATGAATGGAATGATGTGTATAAGAAAGTTAAAGGGCATTCTATTACCTGTAAAATGAGTCTTTGATGACCGAATTCGGTTTATCACAACTCGAGTTAGAAAATAAAAAAGGGCGAAAAGCGTTTTTTACACTTAAAAAAAATTAGTACCATAGAAAAAATTGTAAGTGCCCTTTTCTTAATCAGGGAGATGTATCTTACCGGAAAACAAAGGTTTCCTGAAAGGCGTATTTCATCAATTTTTTTTGTTAACTGGTGTTATTAAACTGAGGGACTTATTTGTAATTATTTTCTCATTTTCTTCCCTATTACTTTGACCTCTATTGAAAAGTAAAGGCAAACGACAGAATTGGTCCGTCCTTTTTGCACACATGCATATGTTTGTATGTATGTATAAATTAAGTATTTGAGACGACTTTGATTTCGCGCGGCGATGACCGTCACGATTTATTTCCAAAATTCGACTAACTGCTAAGTACATAAATTCTTAAAATGTAAGCTAGCCCTATGTTCTAAAACTGCTGACCCGGCGCCTCGTGCATTGAGTTGGGTAGCCGCTGCTTCCGTCACAGTGCATTGCCCGGTGATTGTGCTGATCATAGCACCGTCGTTGTGCAATGTCCGCAGGTGACGCTGGCCTTGCATTATTCCCGTCTGGTTATGCGGGATTAGCCTGGGAACTTTCTTGTTGCTGGGTGACCGTGTTAACTCCTCCCTCGCTTAGATGAAGGACGTCCTCGGACTTTTTGAAACCGTCAATAATAACTTGGAGGTCATGCTGGCGATGGACCCGCTGGCGTCTCTGATAAGGCTTGGAAATAGTAAAGCAGATGGCCAAAAAGGCGATCGCGGCCAGTCCAGATACTATAGGCCTTTTTACCAGTCCCTCTTCTATTTCACCAATGCACACTGGGCCTACCGATCCGATTTCTGGCCAAAAATGACCAGACCGAGTATGGAGTCCGTTTTATTATACATTAAACTAATTTATGCCACAGTTTCAAAAAACTCGGGCAAGTAGTTTTGTTTTACCATTTTTAAAGTAAAAAATTCATCAAATATTGATGGAAATGAAAAAAGTTCTAGAAGTCAAAGATGCTGATGTAGCTCAACAAGTTAAAAATATTAAATAGCTCGTATGTCTTACTTGTTTCCTAAAACAAACTTTTTCGTTGATTTTTACTGCTTTTTTAGCAAATGAATACTTTGCTTTTCGAGTGCTTTTGAGTGCCATCCCCAAATGGAGTCATCACATCAAAAATAAATTCTTTGATTCATTTACTAAAATCGCTCATCGCCGACTCGATGCGGTTTTGCCTTAGTTTTCAGTAATTTATGTTTTAATTGAAGGCTTAATTTTAAGTCGAACCATTTTGATGAGCTTTTTTAAGAATGCCCCAAAGTATGCCGTATTTTTTTCCTTGACGTTTTAATGTACGTTTTGCGCGCCAATATTTGATTTTAGTTTGCCTAACATCTAAAATCTACTTTTTTCATTCATTCCCGCTTCTTTTATTTCTGAAACCAAACAATCGAATGAAATATCGATATTTCGAAAAGAGAAATATCAACTTTTTTGGCTCGTCTCTAAAAAATGTTCACAATTTATGTCATTCATAAGGGAGGACTTAAGTATGCCTAAAGGTATGCTGCATTTCTTGCAGCATACTTTTGTGATGACTTCAAAATATGTCTAACAAACATTAAACAAATTAAAAAACAATATTTTACAATCTAGGAAACGCTCAGCAGATCCAACTACAGTCGCAAAGCACTCTGGAAATTATAATGGTCACCATGCAACAAAGTATGATGGAACTCATGTCATTCATGAAAACGACCATGCAAACACTGGTTCAAAACCAGAACATGGTGTTACAGCTACTTGCAGCTAAGCAGTCCAAATAATCAGATGGCAAATCTATGAATAACAATGTGGAACGCCAATGGCGTTTTACGGCACAACCTTGAAGTAACACAGTTCCTGAATGAAAATCATATCGACATTATGCTACTGGTAGAGACGCACCTCACAATAATAAATAAGAGACTACACTTTCTACCGCACAGACCATCCAGATGGTAAAGCCCACGCGGAACCGGCATCCTAATCAGGGAACGCATCAAGCACCAATTTCACCAAAGGTTTTCAACTAATTACTTGCAAGCCACGTCTATCAAAGTGCAGTCAGGCAACGGAAACCTAACCATAGCCGCTGTCTACTGCCAGCCTCGGTTTACAATTTCTGCAGGACAATTCATGGACTTCTACAACTTGCTTGGATATCGCTTTATAGCTGCAGGGGACTATAATGCCAAACACACGCACTGGGGATCACGCCTTGTGACTCCCAAAGGAAGGCAATTATTCAATGCAATCATAAAACCGAACAACAAATTAGACAGTGTTTCCCCTGGCAGCCTTACATACTGGCCAACAGACCCCAGGAAATTTCCAGACCTAATAAACTTTGCGGTGACAAAAAACATTCCCCGCAATATAATAACCGCCAAAGCGCTTTCGGACCTGTCGTCAGACCATTCGCCAGTGCTAATAACTCTTCTTCAAAGCACAAAAACCACAGATCACCTCCTCAGGCTGACGTCGCACAGAACCAACTGGTTAAAATATAAAAAGTATGTAAGCTCACACATCAAATTAACCCCTCACTTCAACATCGAAGAGGACATCGACTGCTCTACCGATGCTCTTGAAGAAGTATTCGTGGAGGCAGCCACTATCTCAACACCACAAGGCAGGGACGTGCAAACCAACCACTTCAAAAATAATCTGCAAATTGAACGGTTAGTCCTAGAAAAGAGGCGCCTGCGACGTGCCTGGCAAACCAACAGATCGCCGTCATCAAAACATCGTCTTAAGGAAGCCACTCGCTCACTAAATCGAGCTCTAAAGCAAGAAACAGAAAATGCACAGCTGCAGTACATTAAAAAACTATCGCCAACCAGTACAAAACATCCTCTGTGGAGGGCTCAACCAAATCTGAGCTCTCCAATCAAAACACTCACTCCGATAAGAAACTCATCTGGCATCTGGGCCCGCAGCGACGAAGATAGAGCCAAAACTTTTGCTTTACATCTAAGAAACGTCTTTCAGCCGAGCCCTGCCACTGGTTCATTTTTCCTACCACAAATCGAATCTGAATCTATTTCCCTACCACCATTGTTTCAGCCAAAGGAGATCGCGAAAGTCATTGGGGAACTGAAACCGAAAAAGGCCCTGGCGGTGACCAAATAACCCCAAAAATGTTAATTGAACTTCCAAACTCTGCCATTGAGGTTATTTGTAAGCTCTTCAATGGGATTATAACTCTCGGCTACAATCCGAAAAAATGGAAAAAATCTATTATCATTATGATACCGAGGCCCGGAAAAGAACACACAATTCCGTCATCCTACAGACCAATTAGTTTATTATCGTGTCTGTCTAAGCTGTTCGAAATATGCCTTCTAACTCGCATAACACCATACCTAGGAGCACACAATGTTATCCCTGCTCATCAATTTGGATTTCGTCAAAACCATGGAACAATCGAACAAGTTAACAGAATAACATCAGAAATACGCACAGCCCTTGAGCATCGGGAATACTGCAGCGCAATATTCCTCGATGTATCTCAAGCCTTCGATCGAGTATGGCTAAATGGCCTCATGCACAAAATCAAAACACACTTGCCTGATTACACTGACAAGCTTCTTCTACAACAGAACCTTCGCAGTAAGGTGCAACACAACAACATCCGGCGACTACATTATCAAAGCAGGAGTCCTGCAAGGAAGTGCGCTAGGGCCTACTCTGTTCCTCCTATACACAGCGGATATTCCCACAAACGAGCAGCTAAAAACATCTACGTTGTACCTCCTCGTAGTAGGAGGTGGCTATCTGTTTGGCGTATTAAAATAAATGAACAAAAATGTAAACACATAACGTTTGTTCTCAACAGGCAAACATGCCCTCCACTATCATTGAATAATACGCAGATTCCTCAAGTCAACGATGTAACGTATCTCGGCGTCCACCTCGACAGACGACTAACCTGGAGAAGACACATCGAAAGCAAGAAAGTACATCTAGAACTAAAAGTCAGCAGATTCCACTGGATTCTTAACGCTCGTTCGCCCCTGCGTCTGGACTACAAGGTTTTGCTGGACAACTCCACTCTCAAGCCCATCTGGACATATGGCTTCGAGCTATGGGGGAACGCCAGCAGCAGCAACATAGACATTGTACAGTGCGTTTAATCGAAAATCCTGCGAACTATCACTGGGGCACCATGGTATATTCGCAACCAAAACATCCACAGGGACCTAGGCATTCTTACCGTAAAAGATGAAATAGACAAACAAAAAGCGTCCTACAATGAAAAACTCCCTGTGCACCTCAATCGCCTCGCAAGAGGCTTGACTTGGGTTTCCAGCCGATCCCGTCTACAACGCAACGACCTGCCAAGCCAGCAATATCTTTCGGGCCCCTATTTAGCACAATATCAGTCATATGACTGTGAGTTAGATTAATTAGTCTAAGATTTGACACACTTATTGTTAGTATCCAAAGGGAGAAGATTCAATAAATAAATAGCAAAGCATTAAAAAAAAATATATATATATATTTTACAAACAATTTTTTTCTAATAATTTGATTATAGGAATCTAAAGAGATAACAAGAAGAAAAAAATGGAAAATGTTGTTAGGTCGATTATTAAATGAACGTTAAATTGGGAGCCTCCGAAAGTAGCAATTTTTAACGGTTCATAAATCTTTAACGACATAATATTTTATAGTGGTGTTAATTTTTTTGAATTTGCTTTCTTTCATACTTAATCGTGTATGAAAATAGATTGAGTGCGTCTTCTAGTTATTTTTTATAAAAATAAAAACCCGAAAAGTACGTACAATTTTCCGATTTTGGCTTGGATTATCTATACCATATAAATATCCAATAAATTTTACTTTTAGTTCATTGAAAAGTTCAATCTGCATCCTTCTAACTGCCCCAGGAAAGAAATTACAGATTGTTGGCCAAAAAATTAACTTTCTGGCCCAGTGTGCAATGTATCGTAAGTTTTCCATATTTAATTTTTGCAAGTATGGTAAGCTCAATAGTTCTTGGTGACCCATAATGTTAATGACTGTTGATGCAGCTGGCGCTGGGTATTTCTTTACGTAGCTCTTTAGGTTTCGGTATATTGTGTTGTTTACTTTTGCTTCATCGTCGAATGTAACCAGAAATGTTCCAGTTACAAGTTGTTGATCGTAGCTGTTCCGTCGTAATAACGCCGTCATCGATGATTGTTAGCGGCTCGAGGTGGCTCGTGCGAGTCGAACAGTGTGCGTTGCCCCGTTGTGTTCAACGGGGTGCAAGATTATTTTTTTACATGCTATGAATGGCTTAGGGTATTTTAATATAAAGTGTAAAAAATTATTATCTAATAGAACTTTTATCTGGGCGACTTCCGTTAGGTCATTAATAGTAATATTTGTAGAATGTTCATTGATTAAATTTTGTAAATCGTTTGAGTCTAAAATCGCGGGGTTAATTATTCCAGTTTTCGCAAGTGTAACTGATAGCATCAAAGCTTTGAGTTCGGAAATAATTATTCTATTTCTTGATAGCAAGTTTTCATATAAATTTTCTGTATTTATCTGTTTTGTTTTTGCATTTTTTACCAAAATGATTACCGCGTTTGTTATGCTGTTTATTTGTTCCTGGGGGTTTGTGTTAAAATTTATTTGCCTGTTTTCTGATTCTATGATTTCCTTCTGTGTAAATTTTATGTTCTCGAAGTCATCGAAATCTGGAGTACCGGCTACAATTTTTAATGCAGTACTTAATAAATTAATGATGAATATTTACTGTACTTATGAGAGTCCTAATGTGTCGTAAATCTGAATCTAATATTTGTCTCATATGTGACTAAGGGAAATGGTTTCTCATTTCTTCTGTTTCCTTTACTAATTCCGAGAACAGGGTTAGGTTACTTGAGTGCTTTAGGTATTGGAATTCTCTCCAAATAGTTACATCCCCGTCCATGATTGGTATGTAATTTGAAGTCGTGTAGTTGGTCATTTTTGCTGTTATGGATACGGCGAGAAGTATTATTTTCCAAAACCTAGTGTATTGGAGAAAAAAAGGAAAATAAGATTTATTTAATTTACTTCAAGTTATCCTTATGGACCACCCTTCCTTTTATTAAGACTGTGGTCCCCAAGTTTGAGAGTTTGTTCCCCAGTTTCTTGTTTGATTTTACAAGGACCCAGTCTCCTACATGAAAATTTCTGTCTTGTCTTGTTTTGTTTAATCTTTCTATTTGAATACTCTGTGCATTTAAGACTTTATCCCTAATTTCTGTGTTAAGCTCAATGGTCGACGAGTGTATTTCATCGATGGGTCGTTTATTTATTACTGAGTAAATGGATTTATTATATTCTATAGTCGCGAGAAGTATTAGTTCAACCGTGTCTTTAATTCCTCTTTCGATTTTTAAGCACCGTGCAATTTCTGCCAGTGTACTGTGGAATCTTTCTACTTGTCCGTTTGACGTACTATGATGTGGCGGTGCATTAACGATTTGTATGTTAAACTGGTTACTTAGAAGGGTCATAATTGTTTCGAATTTTCTTTTAAAGGCTCATTGTCGCAATATATTGTTTTTGTTCGTCGATAGAAATTAATAAGTTGTAAGATCGCGATTTGTACGTCTGCAATGGTTCTGGAAGCGATTGGTTGGACAATTGAAAATTTTGATAACTTGTCTACACAAGTAAGAAAGTATTTTTTATCTGTAGAGTATATATGTCAATATGTAATAATTCGCCTGTATATGAGGAAATCGGTGTTTCTCCGAGAATCTGTTTGTGAGGATGTCGATCATATTTTTTTTACACTTAGCGACGACCTCATTTGCCATATAAGTCATTTTGGGGAAAAAGTAGTCTTGCATAATCTGCTTTACGTTTTTCTGAGCGGCTCTATGAGCCGCCGTAATTTCTTTGGTTATCGGGAATGGTTGTCGGAAATTTCTCTACTAATTTATGCTGGATAAATGCCAGTACTGGAAGTTCGCATAAAATTGCATTGACTACATCTTTCTTGACCACATCGCATACTCTCTGTATAAGTGTTTCTCTATCCGAGAAATACAAGAGATGTCGAGTCTTTTCACCAAACATAATGACCGTCCTAACTGAAGCAGTTCCGCATTACACTATTATTATTTGGTTCCGAAAGCAATTGACCGGCTTGTCTGTTTTTTCGATAGTGTAGGTGAGTGATAACTCGCTACGTATTGTGGCAATATCTGACTGTGCATCCTCTTCCAGTGAGTGGATGTGCTGTCGGGACAGCGCGTCAGCAACGTAATTCTCTTTTCCTGGCTTGTAAAAAATTTGGGCGTTATGCTCGTTAATAAAAGCTTTCCATCGCTTAATTTTGGCGTTTGGTTTGCGATCTGAGACGGCGAAAGTGAGTGGTTGATGGTCAGTAAAAATGTTCAAATTTTTCACGCCATATAGGTAATTTCTGAGGCTCCTTAGGGCCCACACAATTGCTAGTAACTCCCTTTCATTCGTTGCAAAGTTTAGTTCCCTGTCTTTTAAGGTTAGTGATATCATGGTTATGGGTTTTCGGTTCTGTGATAGGACTGCTCCCAAACCGAAAGACGAAGCATCTGTCGTTAAGTCGAACGCTCTTTTGTAATTTGGGTATAATAACATTACATTTTCAGATGAGAGGACATTCTTAAGCTTCTCGAAAGCCTGGCGCTGATTCTCATCAAAGTTAATTGGTATTTTCTTTGATTGTCCAGCACCCATTTTGCCGTTATCACCTTTTAGGATGTCACATATAAGTTTTGCAATAGACGTGAAGTCTTTAATAAAACACCTATAGTAACTTGCTAAACCAAGGAATGATCTAACATTGAATAGTGTGGTTGGTTGCTCGTAGTTACGAATTGCATCTACTTTGTTTGGGCATGTTTTTATGCCTCCTCGTGAAACTACGAAACCTAAATACTCTACGCTTTCCTTAAAAAAATTTGATTTCTCACGCGCAACCCTCATATTGGCCTCATATAGTTTGTCCAAGACCCATGCTGTGTTTCAGATGTTCGTGCATATTTTCTGAAAAAATAATTACGTCATCGACGTAGACATAGCATGATTTCCCTATTTGTTCTCTGAACACATCGTCGCTAGCTCTCTGAAAAATGGTGGGTGCATTCTTCAATTTAAAGGGCAGTCTACAGAATTCGTATTTCGCATTTCTTACTGAGAAGGCTCTCTGTCATTTTCGGCGAGTAATATCTGGTGAAAACCAGACTTCAAATCCAAAGTGGTAAAATACTTTGCTTTGCCTAAATTGGCCAGGATGAAAACTACATTCGGAATAGGATATTTGTCGTCTACCGTTTTTAAATTAAGTTTTCTAAAGTCTATTAAAAGGCGTTTTTTTGTGTTTCCCTGTTCATCAGTCCCTTTCTTATCTACAACCCAAGCCGGGTTGTTATATGGAGACCGAGATGGTCAGTTTATGGCGTCTCGTAACACAGCCTGTGTTTCTGTATTTACAAAGTCGACATACCCATCGGGTATGGGTACAATTTTGAATATATTGGGTCTTCATTCTCCGTCCGGATAGTACCAATTAAATCAGTGTGTAAATCAGCGCCTCATTCGGCTCTGCAAATACATCCGTGCGGTTTTCTAACATTGACTGGAATTTTTCCACAATTTCGTGAGGTACCTCGATGTCATCAACTTTTGTAAAATTAACGTTTTGACATTTCAAAATCTTAATTGCTTCAGAATTGCTTTTAGTTATTAACTTTCTATATTTTAGGTCAAGTACGACGTCGGTTTTTTTTAACAAGTCCAGTCCAATTACTCCGTCAAACGTTGTTAAGTTCGGTAATAAGAAGAATGTTGTAGTTGTGTTAAATAGGTTTAAGATGCATTTTTTGTTTACAGTGTTGTACCCATGGATTGATTTTACAAAAAAAGGGTTGTTTACGAAAATAACGTTTTTTAACTCTTTCATAGGTTTGATATAACTTTTGGAAGCCCCCGTGTTTATCAAAAGTTTGATTTTTCTCCCTGTGACATCCCTTTCTATGAACGGGAGCAGGGAGTCATGCCCAAAAAATGTATTTCGTCATATTCTACGAGGTCATCATATATGTCTTCTACTTCCTCTTCGGCTACTGTAGGGTACTCGTCATTGTTTTTGTTACATTGGTCATTGTTTAAGGGCAAATGGCTTATTCTTTGCTGTTTCGGCCCCGTGTACCTCGCGCTACTATTAGTAGGTCTTTTATGTGCCAGTCCATGGCTACTGTAAGCGTTGCGTTGAATATTTTGTTGATTGGTCTGCCACTGAAACGGACTACTTTTTTGATTCTGAGTTGCTTGTCTAAAACGAGATGAACTATCGACGTCATTGGCTGGACTGGATCCTGTCTGAGCGGCTGTGTTGGTTTTTTTTATTAAAATGGGGGTTTCCCTCCAGGTTAGATCTAGAATCAGTTATTGTATTTCTTTCTCTGTCCTGTTGTCTCTGTTCGGACCCTTGGAGTTTTTCTCCGTGCTACGCGCAAATACTTGCGAACATATATCGCTCGTGATTGGCCTCTACTTCTTGTGCTAAAGCTAAAGAACATCGCTTAACGATTTTTTTGTGCTCTATATTTTTCGATCATTGACGCTGCTACGGTATTCTCGTAGGTCATAATTGTCTTGTTTATTAAAAGAGTCAGTTTTTTCTCCACTTCGTCATAGTATTGCAAGAGAGTCATGTTTCCTTGGCGAAGCGTTGACATCTCCTGTTCTACTAAGTATACGGGACATTTGTCTGCGTATGTAAAATCTAGTCGGTTTATTATGGCTTTAAAGTTCAGAGGTGTGTCGAAAGACGAAAGAACCATATCGGCTGAGCCTTTTATTTTATTTCTTAATATTCCTAGTGCCTGATAGTGTTTGGAACTACCGCCGTACTTTTCGTACACTTTATATGCTTTGTGCTCCGCCTTTCTCCATGAGACGTACGTCTTATTTTTACCCTCAAAGTCCGGCAGGGACTTCATAATATCTAGGGTCTCACTACACGAAACACTTATTATGATTTCAGCATCCCTCTATGTTTCTACTTCTGGTGTGCTGATATTTACACCACCTAAGCGCTTTTGAACGTCAAGTAATTTTTGTTCAAAACTTCTTTCCTGCAAGGCGAGGGCGCTTGCAACTGCGCCTTCTACAATGGCTTTTAACTGCTCGTTGGTCATTTGAATTGTTTGGATTTTCCTGCAAATCTTCCGCGCTTCTGAGTTTTCGGAATTCGTTTAACAAGTCTTATATTTCACTATCACTCATATATTTTCTTTAACAAAAAGAACAAAGAATTTTTGTTCCTTTTGTATTTAATTTCTTTCTCAAAAATGTTATGAAATTTTGTCTGAACTTGCGCTGCTTTATTTTTTTTGTCTGAGACTCTTGGAATAAGTTATAAAAATTATTGTTTTATTTTTCAAATTCGTAATTCCTTTTTTTTAATATTTTGGGTCGCATAAGTCGGAGAAAAATATCAATGAACACTCCACTTACATGGTTTGAATTTTAATTTTTTTAAATTAAAATGTTGTTGCCGCTGCTGGTGCTCGTTGTAGTTTCCTTCCTCCTGATCTTTCTCATGTTGTTGCTGCCAGTTCCTGGTATGACGACGTTGACGTATTTAATTATGTTGTTAATGCTGCTGCTGCTGTTGGTTCTGTTTTTATTTATTACATTTTTTTTTATTATTATTTTTGTTAACTGTTCGAGGGTCTTTGCTAAGTACATCAATTCTTAAAATGTAAGCTAGCCCTATGCTCTGAAACTGCTGACCCGGCGCCTCGTGCATTGAGTTGGGCAGCCGCTGCTTCCGTCGCAGTGCACTGCCCGCTGATTGTGCTGACCATAGCACCGTCGTTGTGCAATGTCCGCAGGTGGCGCTGGCCTTGCATTATTCCCGTCTGGTTATGTGGGATTAGCCTGGGAACTTTCTTGTTGCTGGGTGACCGTGTTAACTTATATACGAAATATTTTGACACTCCTCTTTGTAGCGAACCCCGCGATCACTTCGAAGTAAGCGGTTCTCCTGATCGGGTGTAAAAGTGTTTAATAGATTTTGATAGACAAGTGTTCATTTAAGTTTATGAAAAAGTGAAAAGTACAGCAAAATGGCGAGTCAAATAAAAATACAATATTTACTTAATATTAAGGCATGCTAATGTCCACGTTTTTTTTGTCGCATTTTTGCTTTATGTGTTTCTTCTTTGTTGTGCGCGTTATTATTTCGTGATAATTTAGATAATGTATCATTTAATATATAAGGGTGGGTAAGTAAACATTAAAAATATGCGAAAGAAGTGAAAAATATGAAAGGAAATTAAATCAAAACCCGCGCAAACTGGATAATAGAAGTATAGTGCACGAGAAGGAAAACACTAAAGAGACGCTAAAAAGACGCTTTGCTGCCGTTTCACCTACTTCTATATTATATTTTTTTTGTTCTTTCACGTGATTTTTCTCATTTTCGATATTATTGAAAGTTTTTTTACGTATACTATTCGGTAAGTGGTAAACACGTGTATCGGGATTTGGCCGAAATTAATAAATCGAACTAATTTTTAATGTCTAAAAAACAAAAAACAAAATAAATTAAAAAAATATTTTGGTCCTATTTAAATCCCTTTATATAACAAAATCTACTTAAAACTTATTATAAAACTACTTAACTATTTCTTTATAGATACAAATTTTTTTCAACATATTGTACCCTAAGAAAGAAGCAATTTTATCTAGTAAATGGGACCCATTTAAGGAAAAGGTTTTTTGCTTTTACGAAGAGCAAATACAAATCAAAGAGCGTCTTAAACTATTAAAGACAGTTCAGAAAACTGTATCAATCGGTAATATATATATTTTTTAAATTCAAACTAAAATTTTTGAAGGTTTCATTTTAGCTTCTTATGATAAGCTTGACTTTTTCTAAATCATGCCTTTACCAAAAATCTAAGAATATATTCTTATTCACAGATTCCGAGGACTACATTTACACTGTATTGCTTACATCTGTCGTCTCAAATAATTCGTGGGCCGTCATTAAAGGAACCAACACATGCAGGCGTACGAATGTGGCAAAACACAAAAATGTTTGATTATAAAAATCATTGAAGACTACTAGTACAAATGTATACGTTAAGTACCCTGCAAGCAAAAGGGCGAAATTTCTATCGCCTGTCGTCCAGGAGTTAGAAAGACGAAATATACACGTGTCGCGTAGAAGTCACTTCTAAGTCACTTCTGAACGATAGAAAGGCGATAGTACACATTTTACAAAAACAAAAAGGGTCGCGATGGAGAAGAAGTAACTTCTGAGACACTTCTGCGCGATAAAACGGCGATAGAACACATTTTACAAAAACAAAATATACATATTACGCATAGAAGTCACTTCTAAGTCACTTCTGAACGATAGAAAGGCGATAGTACACATTTTACAAAAACTAAAAGGGTCGGGATCGCGAAGAAGTAACTTCTGAGACACTTCGGCGCGATACAAAGACGATAGTACACATTTTACAAAAACAAAATTAGTGGAAAAAAACAAGCCATAAAAAGAGGTCGCGGTAATTTTCCGTTACCCCTTTTTTTCTGAAAATTTTTTGGTCTTTCTTTTGACCCACACTATTATTTTTCGCCCGAGCGTCATTGCGTTGTGCAATTTGTCTGTGTACAGTGCGGTTTTGTATCAATTTTGTGCGTTTTAAAAATATTGCTTTGTTTTTTCTAAATGTTATTGATTGCTTAACATATTTAAATAACCCCCTCAACAAAGGGTGCGAAATTACGTGCTTATCGTGAGCTGTACGATTATTTAAAGCTATTTACGGACAAGCTAGCTGTGGAAATTACTTGGCGTGTAACTGCGGATCCAACGATTCTCAACATACTTCATTGTAAAAGGTAATGTCTTCTAGTTTATTTTTACCTTGACTGAACAAAAAATAATTTTTGTTTCTGTTTCCTTTAGAAATGGTTATTAATAAATTTCTTATGTCGACGGAGCTGGACCTAAATAACATTGATCAGCAAAATTTCCTACATGCCAGTGACCGTGTATACAAGCGGACAAAGCCCTTATACACAAAATAAATGCAAAATATCGAAAGTATAAAAAACTATGTTTTTATTCAAGTTTTTCAAATTGGGAAAGACTCTTCTAGATGTCTTCTATCGCAATCGGATCGCGGAAGTGACTCCCGTCGGGAAGAAATGTGCCACTTCGGCGGCACTTCTATGAGTGACTTCGGCGACACTTCCAGAAGTTACTTCGGCGATATCGCATTCGGATCGCGGAAGTGACTCCCGTCGGGAAGAAATGTGCCACTTCGGCGGCACTTCTCGGAGACACTTCGGCGACACTTCTCGAAGTCACTTCTGCGTTACTTCTGGAAGTGTCGCCGAAGTCACTTCTTGTGCTAAAGCTAAAGAACATCGCTTAGCGATTTTTTTGTTCCTGAAATAAATACGAGAAGCGCATCTGCTCTATATTTTTCGATCATTGACGCTGCTACGGTATTCTCGTAGGTCATAATTGTCTTGTTTATTAAAAGAGTCAGTTTTTTCTCCACTTCGTCATAGTATTGCAAGAGAGTCATGTTTCCTTGGCGAAGCGTTGACATCTCCTGTTCTACTAAGTATACGGGTCATTTGTCTGCGTATGTAAAATCTAGTCGGTTTATTATGGCTTTAAAGTTCAGAGGTGTGTCGAAAGACGAAAGAACCATATCGGCTGAGCCTTTTATTTTATTTCTTAATATTCCTAGTACCTGATAGTGTTTGGAACTACCGCCGTACTTTTCGTACACTTTATATGCTTTGTGCTCCGCCTTTCTCCATGAGACGTAAGTCTTATTTTTACCCTCAAAGTCCGGCAGAGACTTCATAATATCTAAGGTCTCACTACACGAAACACTTATTATGATTTCAGCATCCCTCTATGTTTCTACTTCTGGTGTGCTGATATTTACACCACCTAAGCGCTTTTGAACGTCAAGTATTTTTTGTTCAAAACTTCTTTCCTGCAAGGCGAGGGCACTTGCAACTGCGCCTTCTACAATGGCTTTTAACTGCTCGTTGGTCATTTGAATTGTTTGGATTTTCCTGCAAATCTTCCGCGCTTCTGAGTTTTCGGAATTCGTTTAACAAGTCTTATATTTCACTATCACTCATATATTTTCTTTAACAAAAAGAACAAAGAATTTTTGTTCCTTTTGTATTTAATTTCTTTCTCAAAAATGTTATGAAATTTTGTCTGAACTTGCGCTGCTTTATTTTTTTTGTCTGAGACTCTTGGAATAAGTTATAAAAATTATTGTTTTATTTTTCAAATTCGTAATCCCTTTTTTTTAATATTTTGGGTCGCATAAGTCGGAGAAAAATATCAATAAACACTCCACTTACATGGTCTGAATTTTAATTTTTTTAAATTAAAATGTTGTTGCCGCTGCTGGTGCTCGTTGTAGTTTCCTTCCTCCTGATCTTTCTCATGTTGTTGCTGCCAGTTCCTGGTATGACGACGTTGACGTATTTAATTATGTTGTTAATGCTGCTGCTGCTGTTGGTTCTGTTTTTATTTATTACATTTTTTTTTATTATTATTTTTGCTAACTGTTCGAGGGTCTTTGCTAAGTACATCAATTCTTAAAATGTAAGCTAGCCCTATGCTCTGAAACTGCTGACCCGGCGCCTCGTGCATTGAGTTGGGCAGCCGCTGCTTCCGTCGCAGTGCATTGCCCGCTGATTGTGCTGACCATAGCACCGTCGTTGTGCAATGTCCGCAGGTGGCGCTGGCCTTGCATTATTCCCGTCTGGTTATGTGGGATTAGCCTGGGAACTTTCTTGTTGCTGGGTGACCGTGTTAACTTATATACGAAATATTTTGACACTCCTCTTTGTAGCGAACCCCGCGATCACTTTGAAGTAAGCGGTTCTCCTGATCGGGTGTAAAAGTGTTTAATAGATTTTGATAGACAAGTGTTCATTTAAGTGTATGAAAAAGTGAAAAGTACAGCAAAATGGCGAGTCAAATAAAAATACAATATTTACTTAATATTAAGGCATGCTAATGTCCACGTTTTTTTTGGCGCATTTTTGCTTTTTGTGTTTCTTCTTTGTTGTGCGCGTTATTATTTCGTGATAATTTAGATAATGTATCATTTAATATATAAGGGTGGGTAAGTAAACATTAAAAATATGCGAAAGAAGTGAAAAATATGAAAGGAAATTAAATCAAAACCCGCGCAAACTTGATAGTAGAAGTAGAGTGCACGAGAAGGAAAACACTAAAGAGACGCTAAAAAGACGCTTTGCTGCCGTTTCACCTACTTCTATATTATATTTTTTTTGTTCTTTCACGTGATTTTTCTCATTTTCGATATTATTGAAAGTTTTTTACGTATACTATTCGGTAAGTGGTAAACACGTGTGTCGGGATTTGGCCGAAATTAATAAATCGAACTAATTTTTAATGTCTTAAAAACAAAAAACAAAATAAATTAAAAAAATATTTTGGTCCTATTTAAATCCCTTTATATAAAAAAATCTACTTAAAACTTATTATAAAACTACTTAACTATTTCTTTATAGATACAAATTTTTTTCAACATATTGTACCCTAAGAAAGAAGCAATTTTATCTAGTAAATGGGACCCATTTAAGGAAAAGGTTTTTTGCTTTTACGAAGAGCAAATACAAATCAAAGAGCGTCTTAAACTATTAAAGACAGTTCAGAAAACTGTATCAATCGGTAATATATATATTTTTTAAATTCAAACTAAAATTTTTGAAGGTTTCATTTTAGCTTCTTATGATAAGCTTGACTTTTTCTAAATTATGCCTTTACCAAAAATCTAAGAACATATTCTTATTCACAGATTCCGAGGACTACAATACATTTACACTGTATTGCTTACATCTTTCGTCTCAAATAATTCGTGGGCCGTCATTAAAGGAACCAACACATGCAGGCGTACGAATGTGGCAAAACACAAAAATGTTTGATTATAAAAATCATTGAAGACTACTAGTACAAATGTATACGTTAAGTACCCTGCAAGCAAAAGGGCGAAATTTCTATCGCCTGTCGTCCAGGAGTTAGAAAGACGATAGTACACATTTTACAAAAACGAAATATACACGTGTCGCGTAGAAGTCACTTCTAAGTCACTTCTGAACGATAGAAAGGCGATAGTACACATTTTACAAAAACAAAAAGGGTCGCGATGGAGAAGAAGTAACTTCTGAGACACTTCTGCGCGATAAAACGGCGAAAGAACACATTTTACAAAAACAAAATATACATATTACGCGTAGAAGTCACTTCTAAGTCACTTCTGAACGATAGAAAGACGATAGTACACATTTTACAAAAACAAAATTAGTGGAAAAAAACAAGCCATAAAAAGAGGTCGCGGTAATTTTCCGTTACCCCTTTTTTTCTGAAAATTTTTTGGTCTTTCTTTTGACCCACGCTATTATTTTTCGCCCGAGCGTCATTTCGTTGCGCAATTTGTCTGTGTACAGTGCGGTTTTGTATCAATTTTGTGCGTTTTTAAAATATTGCTTTGTTTTTTCTAAATGTTATTGATTGCTTAACATATTTAAATAACCCCCTCAACAAAGGGTGCAAAATTACGTGCTTATCGTGAGCTGTACGATTATTTAAAGCTATTTACGGACAAGCTAGCTGTGGAAATTACTTGGCGTGTAACTGCGGATCCAACGATTCTCAACATACTTCATTGTAAAAGGTAATGTCTTCTAGTTTATTTTTACCTTGACTGAACAAAAAATAATTTTTGTTTCTGTTTCCTTTAGAAATGGTTATTAATAAATTTCTTATGTCGACGGAGCTGGACCTAAATAACATTGATCAGCAAAATTTCCTACATGCCAGTGACCGTGTATACAAGCGGACAAAGCCCTTATACACAAAATAAATGCAAAATATCGAAAGTATAAAAAACTATGTTTTTATTCAAGTTTTTCAAATTGGGAAAGACTCTTCTAGATGTCTTCTATCGCAATCGGATCGCGGAAGTGACTCCCGTCGGGAAGAAATGTGCCACTTCGGCGGCACTTCTATGAGTGACTTCGGCGACACTTCCAGAAGTTACTTCGGCGATATCGCATTCGGATCGCGGAAGTGACTCCCGTCGGGAAGAAATGTGCCACTTCGGCGGCACTTCTCGGAGTCACTTCGGCGACACTTCTCGAAGTCACTTCTGCATTACTTCTGGAAGTGTTTTTGTAAAATGTGTACTATCGCCTTTCTATCGTTCAGAAGTGACTTAGAAGTGACTTCTACGCGACACGTGTATATTTCGTTTTTGTAAAATGTGTACTATCGTCTTTCTAACTCCTGGACGACAGGCGATAGAAATTTCGCCCTTTTGCTTGCAGGGTACTTAACGTATACATTTGTACTAGTAGTCTTCAATGATTTTTATAATCAAACATTTTTGTGTTTTACCACATTCGTACGCCTGCATGTGTTGGTTCCTTTAATGACGGCCCACGAATTATTTGAGACGACAGATGTAAGCAATACAGTGTAAATGTAGTCCTCGGAATCTGTGAATAAGAATATATTCTTAGATTTTTGGTAAAGGCATAATTTAGAAAAAGTCAAGCTTATCATAAGAAGCTAAAATGAAACCTTCAAAAATTTTAGTTTGAATTTAAAAAATATATATATTACCGATTGATACAGTTTTCTGAACTGTCTTTAATAGTTTAAGACGCTCTTTGATTTGTATTTGCTCTTCGTAAAAGCAAAAAACCTTTTCCTTAAATGGGTCCCATTTACTAGATAAAATTGCTTCTTTCTTAGGGTACAATATGTTGAAAAAAATTTGTATCTATAAAGAAATAGTTAAGTAGTTTTATAATAAGTTTTAAGTAGATTTTTTTATATAAAGGGATTTAAATAGGACCAAAATATTTTTTTAATTTATTTTGTTTTTTGTTTTTAAGACATTAAAAATTAGTTCGATTTATTAATTTCGGCCAAATCCCGACACACGTGTTTACCACTTACCGAATAGTATACGTAAAAAACTTTCAATAATATCGAAAATGAGAAAAATCACGTGAAAGAACAAAAAAAATATAATATAGAAGTAGGTGAAACGGCAGCAAAGCGTCTTTTTAGCGTCTCTTTAGTGTTTTCCTTCTCGTGCACTCTACTTCTACTATCAAGTTTGCGCGGGTTTTGATTTAATTTCCTTTCATATTTTTCACTTCTTTCGCATATTTTTAATGTTTACTTACCCACCCTTATATATTAAATGATACATTATCTAAATTATCACGAAATAATAACGCGCACAACAAAGAAGAAACACAAAAAGCAAAAATGCGCCAAAAAAAACGTGGACATTAGCATGCCTTAATATTAAGTAAATATTGTATTTTTATTTGACTCGCCATTTTGCTGTACTTTTCACTTTTTCATACACTTAAATGAACACTTGTCTATCAAACTCTATTAAACACTTTTACACCCGATCAGGAGAACCGCTTACTTCGAAGTGATCGCGGGGTTCGCTACAAAGAGGAGTGCCAAAATATTTCGTATATAAGTTCACACGGTCACCCAGCAACAAGAAAGTTCCCAGGCTAATCCCACATAACCAGACGGGAATAATGCAAGGCCAGCGCCACCTGCGGACATTGCACAACGACGGTGCTATGGTCAGCACAATCAGCGGGCAATGCAGTGCGACGGAAGCAGCGGCTGCCCAACTCAATGCACGAGGCGCCGGGTCAGCAGTTTCAGAGCATAGGGCTAGCTTACATTTTAAGAATTGATGTACTTAGCAAAGACCCTCGAACAGTTAACAAAAATAATAATAAAAAAAAATGTAATAAAAAAAATCAGAACCAACAGCAGCAGCAGCATTAACAACATAATTAAATACGTCAACGTCGTCATACCAGGAACTGGCAGCAACAACATGAGAAAGATCAGGAGGAAGGAAACTACAACGAGCACCAGCAGCGGCAACAACATTTTAATTAAAAAAAAAATAAAATTCAGACCATGTAAGTGGAGTGTTCATTGATATTTTTCTCCGACTTATGCGACCCAAAATATTAAAAAAAAGGGATTACGAATTTGAAAAATAAAACAATAATTTTTATAACTCATTCCAAGAGTCTCAGACAAAAAAAATAAAGCAGCGCAAGTTCAGACAAAATTTCATAACATTTTTGAGAAAGAAATTAAATACAAAAGAAACAAAAATTCTTTGTTCTTTTTGTTAAAAAAAATATATGAGTGATAGTGAAATATAAGACTTGTTAAACGAATTCCGAAAACTCAGAAGCGCGGAAGATTTGCAGGAAAATCCAAACAATTCAAATGACCAACGAGCAGTTAAAAGCCATTGTAGAAGGCGCAGTTGCAAGCGCCCTCGCCTTGCAGGAAAGAAGTTTTGAACAAAAATTACTTGACGTTCAAAAGCGCTTAGGTGGTGTAAATATCAGCACACCAGAAGTAGAAACATAGAGGGATGCTGAAATCATAATAAGTGTTTCGTGTAGTGAGACCCTAGATATTATGAAGTCCCTGCCGGACTTTGAGGGTAAAAATAAGACGTACGTCTCATGGAGAAAGGCGGAGCACAAAGCATATAAAGTGTACGAAAAGTACGGCGGTAGTTCCAAACACTATCAGGCACTAGGAATATTAAGAAATAAAATAAAAGGCTCAGCCGAAGTAGTATGGAAACGCGGGTTCTGGGACAATTAGCATATTAATGGCCCCCGCCCCCTTACTAATTAGCATATTAATGACCCCCGCCTCTCACTAATTAACATATTAATGACCCCCGCCTCTTCATTAATGTATGCGGGTTCTGGGACAATTAACATAATCCATAAATTATCTGATTTTAAGGGGTTTAGATGTCATAAAAATGTCACGATCATATCCATAAAGAGTATACTAAATTGCCCCCCCAACCCCACACCACCATGTGACAATACTGATCACGTGACCTTTTTGCCTCATTATCAGCAATTAATATTCAGCAGGTGTTGCTGTACACGGGAGAAAGGTCGCACACTTTCCCCACATCTCCATGTGACAATATTGATCACGTATCCTTTTCCTCATTATCAGCAATTAATATTCAGCAGGTGTTGCTGTGCACGTGAGAAAGGTCGCAAACCCAAAACATCTAAAGCTGGTTGCCTTAGAGGGACATGTCCGATCATGTTGGGGAATAACGTTTCCTATGATTGTAAAACTAATTTAGAAATCAAAAGAACCCCAAATAAAATAAACCCCACAAGTTAATGATTCTCAGATGTCGAATATTTTCAAACAGACTTTTTTTTTCGCCCCAGAATGTTTAACTGGTAAATTTTTTCAAGATCTCTCCTTTCTACAAACGGGTCATAAACATATCATAAAAGGGATTCAAGCAAGAGCTACCCAAACATGCGCACCTGTCTATTACCTGACCGGAATAAAAGGGACACATGCACAAGTCTGAAGGCGCACGCCCATTGACAAAATCTTGAGCCTCACGCCAACGACCTCACGGCTAAGTGCGAGCTCTAATACGTTCCCATAATAGGGGTTGAAGTCACGACCGCGCAACAACTCGCAAGTAGCCGACATATCTCAGTCAAGGAAATATTATCCATTCTCCGTACCTGTAATTTTAACTCGAAATAAAATGTCAGAAGTTTAATTTGTATCATAAAAATACATTTATTCATTTACATTTATTTATTTTGGTATTGCGAACATTTTTTTTTTTTTTTTATATATAGAAATTTATTTTCTGCTATGATTCCGGCGATTTGCATAGAAGAAGCAGGCGCACGTTTCCGACGTCATTTCTGGATTACAAAATGTAAAGTGTTCACCATAATTCGTAGTTTTGAGGTCATGTCCACCTCGATTCATGAACATAGTTTTTGTGTTTAGAAGGTATTGAAAATGCTGACCAATTATCTCTCCTTTAAATTGTTCAATAAATTGGTCAATTTCCTCATGAAACTTAATTTGGTTAATTTTGTTTTCTTGCACATCCTTACACATCTAGTCTCAACTTTAAAATAATGTATAAAAATTATTTTATTGTTTTGAAGCTACTTTTAAAAAATGTCAAAATAATGTATGCATTGTTTAGAGCACAAACCCCGCCCTTAAGGTGTGTTTCACAATAGGGAAACCGGTTTCCTTTAAACCTGTTTAATGACGGACAGCCCATTTCCTCGACATTAATGAGCTGACGACTCCCAAAAAACGTCTGTAGAAATCGTTTCTTTTCCACACCTTTACAAATAATTTGTTTTCCGCTTGTAATTGTCCTTAGATACTTTCGAGTTTGTGGAAAACTATTTTCTCCATCGTTCCAAAAAATTTTGTGATGTGTATTGGTTAACCAAATTGCAGTCTTTCGAGATTTTGTATTTAGCAAAGTAAAATCATATGGTGGTTCTATTAAAAAACTATTATTCAAGTTTGGATCTTTTTCGAATACAATTCCAATTTCCTTTAGAATAAAATTATTATTATTATCAAAGAAACCTTGAACATCAATCGAAACAGTATCTTTCAACATTTTTCTAATGTTAAACAACTCGTTGTACTAGTCCGTTTAGTGGGTTATATTCAACTAAACGGTCTTGTATGAGGAGACAATAATCTTGGGTATTTTCATGACTTGGTGTCTTTAGTTCTATTGAAATTCTCACATCAATAGGACCAATTTTACTGATTCATTTTGATATGAAAGATCAACCACAATAATAGGGGTCTTCAATTTAAATTCATTTGGGGTCAAAAATGGTTGTGATTCACGATTAACTAGATTGAAATCTTGTATACATTTCATATAGGTGAGCATACTAATTCTTACTAAAATCAACATTCAGATTATCACATGGATATGACTCAGAATTCAAGTGAACTTTCAAGTTTGATAAGTTATTTGTGATAAGTTCTCCATTTAGTGTAAATCCAATTATGGCAAATCTTGGTTTTTTGCGGTTAGCCGACAATTTCACATTCCAGCTGTGTTGACTTCCATACCCCAAATTTGCGTTAACATATGAATCCCAACTCCGGAATGTGATTGGTAGGTTTACACCACTTTTAATAATATCGTACATCTTAATTTTTTGCAAAATCGCTCAGAGTTACATGGGGAATTTTCCAGATTTTATTCGTAATTTCCAACTTAAAAGTTTGTTCATTTCTGGTTTGCTCAAACACATCACCAAGATTCTTAGTTAGCATCAACACTAGTTCATGCTTACAATTTAACAAAACTTTTTTATAATCCTCAGTCAATCCCAACAAATTTTTTAATGGTACAGAAAAATTTTAATTAGGGATCCCGTAGAAATTTCGTCTCCACTGCTCCATCCAGAATTTAATAGGTATTGACTTTGAAGATTATCCAGAGATATACAATTTTTAGGGTAGTAGCCAAACCGACATAGACTTGACACGTTGGACTCGTTGTATTTAGTTGTTACCTAGCAGTATTTTGATGGTTACTTTCTTTTTAGTCTTGCTTTTGGATGGTTACTTTATGTATAGTACCTGTACAGTACTTGATTTTGGATGGTTACTATCTGTATAGTATCTGTAAAGTACTTGGTTTTAGATGATAACTAAATGTTAACAAGTATTATGAGTCGCTATAGTCTCTTATTAAGAACTATCAAAGTACACAAGTTAAAGTTTCTAAGATGTGTTAGCCAAACACACTTGCAGTGAACTATCATTACCTGACCGTCATCAAAGTCACATGCCCAAGACCCAAGGACATTGAATAAAATACTTCCCCTTCATTTGTACCTGGAGTTTTAATTACAGTCAGATACAAAATTTGTAGGATTATTCAATATTTCTTTATATATTTTATTATTGTAAACATATTTCATTAAATTCATAATTAATTATATTTTATGTATATTTGTATATAATTAATTTTCTTACTTCAGCCCTCTGTAAGAAACATGTCGCTTATTAATCTTCGTTCCAAGCGTAGATTTTCGCTTGGTTCCCATAGATAGATGTAAAATAGTTCTCACAATGTAATCTTTCTCAGATGCTGAATTATTTTTAAAGCATTCATTTGTTCCATCCCATAATAATATTGTAACATATTTCGAAGGCATCATTAGCTAGCATAGGAGCGCCTATCAATTTAATTTTTGATTGAAGTTTATGATAGAGGTGTTGGGACCTGGTAATATCGGTTTTTGTTGTCAACTATTTTTCTAGTTCTAGTTTTCTAATTCTATTCTATTTGTATACTATTTGTATGAGTAAGGCATCATTGTCTAAGATTCTGAATAAGTTTAATAAACTCTTTAATTACAATACTGATTAGCTGGTTACTATATATTTAGTAGATGTATACAAGTTGTTTAGTATCTGGTTTGATATGTTTAATAGATGTATACAAGTTGTTTACTAGATGTATACAAGTTGTTTACTAGATGTTTAGTATCTGGCTACTATATATTTAGTAGATGTATACAAGTTGTTTAGTATCTGGTTACTATATATTTAGTAGATGTATACAAGTTGTTTAGTATCTGGTTTCTATATGTTTAATAGATGTATACAAGTTGTTTACTAGATGTATACAAGTTGTTTACTAGCTATTTAGTATCTGGTTACTATATATTTAGTAGATGTATACAAGTTGTTTAGTATCTGGTTTGATATGTTTAATAGATGTATACAAGTTGTTTAGTATCTATGTTTAGTAGATGTATATAAGTTGGTTACTAGATGTATACAAGTTGTTTACTAGCTGTTTAGTATCTGGTTTCTATATGATTAGTAGATGTATACAAGGTGTTTAATAGATGTATACAAGTTGCTTACTAGCTGTTTAGTAACTGGTTTATATATCTTTAATATCTGTTTACTTTAGCTGGTTACTAGTTGTTATTAACGTCTACGAGCTTTTATAGTCTTTTGTTAAGAATGATCAAAAATTCTTGATCACTAGACGACTTTCGATGTGAAGTAAAAACTTACACTCTGATTTTCAGTGTGTTTGCTATGTACGTAAGAAAGAATGCAAAGCCAAAATAGCTCAAGATTGATATATAAATCTTAGAGGAACATGTCCGATTATGTTGGGGGAAGATGTATCCTGTGATTGTAAAACTAATTAAGATATAAATTGTTCACATGTTGTCTAAAAGCTGTGTAGAAGCTGCTTTGATAAACAATTTTGATTCATAATTACAGATATTAAGAATATATAATAATATCATCCACTTTAACTAGTATATTGTTAAAATAAAACATTTCCATTTTTCATATTCTTTCATCTTATGTAGGTATAATAAATGTAATCTTAACTACGATAGCTAGCCTTACATCCCATAACTATAGTTATTAGCTACAATAAAATGTCTAGAAAGAACAAAATATATGAAAGTCCAAAAACCATTTAAAACTAACTATAATTGGGAAAGTAATTGAAATCGCTCCGGCGTAATACAGTAAAAAACAAAAAACACTGTGATTATCCCATTTTCTATCACCATAACAAATATGTATACCCACACCTAAATGACCAATTATATCCTTTGTCCAAAAATGTCTGTGACTTTCACTTATAAATTTGTCACCGATAATTTAAATCCCATTAAGCAAACCACCCATTGCTAACCGTACCATAACCCCAGAGTCAAGTTGGTTACCTACAATAAACATAGGTGGTGGTGTAAAGGATTGCTAAAATGCATCGACGCAGGCGCAAATGTCATAAAAAATGATCATAAAAATATAATTAGGAAAGTACTTTTTATTTGCGAACCATTTATAACTGTTACCAACAACACAAATAGTTATGTTACAAAGGATTTGCTTCAATGCCTCGACGCAGGCGCAAAGGTCAAGGTATTGGAAAAAAATTCATGGAATATTATCCCTTCATAAAAGAGGTCATATAATATATAATTAGGAAAGTATTTTTTATTTGCGAACAATTTATAAATGTTACCAACAACACAAATAGTTGTTACAAAGGATTGCTAAAATACCTTGATGCAGGCGCAAAGGTCAAGGTATTGGAAAAAAATTCATGGAATATTATCCCTTGACCAAAAACGAAAGTTTCTTCTATTTGGATAATAAAAAAATATATATTAATTCAATACTTTGATTTTTCCATCAAAATGCTTGATAAATCTAGTTGTTTGATATTCTCTAACTAATTGAGTAATATGTTTTCATGTACCTATTTAATTTACCAAAAACAGTATTAGTCTTCTCTCATAAAATCCCTCTAATTCCCCACCGGTGAAATATATGTTCCTCATATTTAATAATGATGGTTTGTCATAGATGGGTACTTGTAATTCATATTTAAGATACTTACATCCTTCTCTAACTAATATCCTTTTATCCATCATGTAAACAGGTTTAGAATTGTATTGCGTGCTTCAACCCCTAGCCACACCCACCACTGTAACAGATTTCACTTTTCCAATGGCTGCCCCAGCTACCTAAACTGTACATTTCTTTTGATTTTCTCTTTTCCTTTCTAAGCAATGTACACAATTTTTAAACTGGTTCTGACCTCCCTCTTTAATGGCATCCTCTACTTTATTTTCGTTATATTTCTGATCTTTTCCTAACAGTAGGTTGTTAAACTTTTATTATTTTATGGGATTATTGAGCACCCGAAATCCCTGATATTAAGTCATAACATGTAACTAGCAGAATATAGTAAAAGACATTAGACTCTAAAAAGACCAGATTTACCTACAATTCAATTTACCATCTACAATCCCTGGAGAAGAGCTTAGTATTTGCAGTTTAATTTTCAAATTTATTGATTTCACAGATTCCCGCTGGTAAATACCAATTTTTAACAAATGGCTGCCAACTCCATACCATTCAGACACTGGTTTACAACCTCATAGAACTGACTCTCAAGGTATCTGTAATGCACAATATATTTCTGTCTCTTTTCTTCTAATCAATATTAAAAAATTTCATAAACTGGTTTTGGAGTTCATTTTATTCTTAGAATTAAATTATTAAAAATTATTAAGCCAACAGAGATAATAATGATTTTGTGATAGTATCCCGTTAATAATACATACATAATTCTTATTTGTATATTTTCAAATTTATTTATTTTAGAAAATTATTCATTAATCACATTCAAATAATATTCATAATATATCTTACAATTTTTTAAATTTATCAATAATGTTTCCCAATTATTAATATTAAATGACATTGCATCATATCTATTTTTAAGATTAAATATTAAGAATAAAAATTCTTTTCCACTCCTCCTACTTAATGATGACCATTATAAAATTATAATTATCAACAACTATTATATTAAATACAATTAAATGTATGCGTACTCATATAACAACAGTTCCCAATATCGATATATGCTGGCCTACAATCTTACTTTGCCTTTGATTTCCGGTTTCTTATGTATTCTTCTTCTCACTTTGACACAGTATGGAATGGTTTTACTTAAGCCAATCGCATAGGATGGTGGTTTGATTCTTGGGGGAGGGGGTTTGATCCTTGGATATAAAGTACCTGCTCGATTCTACGTTCTGTCTTTTCCTGGTTGATGAGATTACAAAACCTAAAACAGTACAAAATTTGAATCGAAGGACATAAGATGACTGAAATCAACAAGCAAATCAACCACTGTGATTTTAAAATAAATGAAGATTTGTTGGTTGAGATAGGAATCTTCAAGGAAATTTTAAAGGTTTCCAAAGAGTCGCGGCGAGAATTCGGTAGTATCTATTATGATACTATAGAAGAGTTGGACATCCTGAAATGGCGCTTGGTGGATTTGCAGAGCGAAAACAATAACGATTCCCATCTCTTTGATATTGAGAACGTGGAAAATCGAATCACCGAGCTGATGATGGAGACAACCAAGTATCAACAGCAAATTGATCTTCACGATGCGGAAATCGAAAATAATCCGCTGTCACGACTGCTCCTGGAAGTTAAGGAGATGATTTTTCGTATAAGGGATTCAATATCAGACTTAGAGTATCTTAAATTTAATGGTGAGGCAGAGCAATGTGAGTTGGTCAGCGCTATGTCTCGCGAGGACGACCCCATCTTAATATTTAATCTTAAAAATAGATATGATGCAATGTCATTTAATATTAATAATTGGGAAACATTATTGATAAATTTAAAAAATTGTAAGATATATTATGAATATTATTTGAATGTGATTAATGAATAATTTTCTAAAATAAATAAATTTGAAAATATACAAATAAGAATTATGTATGTATTATTAACGGGATACTATCACAAAATCATTATTATCTCTGTTGGCTTAATAATTTTTAATAATTTAATTCTAAGAATAAAATGAACTCCAAAACCAGTTTATGAAATTTTTTAATATTGATTAGAAGAAAAGAGACAGAAATATATTGTGCATTACAGATACCTTGAGAGTCAGTTCTATGAGGTTGTAAACCAGTGTCTGAATGGTATGGAGTTGGCAGCCATTTGTTAAAAATTGGTATTTACCAGCGGGAATCTGTGAAATCAATAAATTTGAAAATTAAACTGCAAATACTAAGCTCTTCTCCAGGGATTGTAGATGGTAAATTGAATTGTAGGTAAATCTGGTCTTTTTAGAGTCTAATGTCTTTTACTATATTCTGCTAGTTACATGTTATGACTTAATATCAGGGATTTCGGGTGCTCAATAATCCCATAAAATAATAAAAGTTTAACAACCTACTGTTAGGAAAAGATCAGAAATATAACGAAAATAAAGTAGAGGATGCCATTAAAGAGGGAGGTCAGAACCAGTTTAAAAATTGTGTACATTGCTTAGAAAGGAAAAGAGAAAATCAAAAGAAATGTACAGTTTAGGTAGCTGGGGCAGCCATTGGAAAAGTGAAATCTGTTACAGTGGTGGGTGTGGCTAGGGGTTGAAGCACGCAATACAATTCTAAACCTGTTTACATGATGGATAAAAGGATATTAGTTAGAGAAGGATGTAAGTATCTTAAATATGAATTACAAGTACCCATCTATGACAAACCATCATTATTAAATATGAGGAACATATATTTCACCGGTGGGGAATTAGAGGGATTTTATGAGAGAAGACTAATACTGTTTTTGGTAAATTAAATAGGTACATGAAAACATATTACTCAATTAGTTAGAGAATATCAAACAACTAGATTTATCAAGCATTTTGATGGAAAAATCAAAGTATTGAATTAATATATATTTTTTTATTATCCAAATAGAAGAAACTTTCGTTTTTGGTCAAGGGATAATATTCCATGAATTTTTCCATTACCTTGACCTTTGCGCCTGCATCAAGGTATTTTAGCAATCCTTTGTAACAACTATTTGTGTTGTTGGTAACATTTATAAATTGTTCGCAAATAAAAAATACTTTCCTAATTATATGTTTTATGACCTCTTTTATGAAGGGATAATATTCCATGAATTTTTTTCCAATACCTTGACCTTTGCGCCTGCATCAAGGTATTTTAGCAATCCTTTGTAACAACTATTTGTGTTGTTGGTAACATTTATAAATTGTTCGCAAATAAAAAATACTTTCCTAATTATATATTATATGACCTCTTTTATGAAGGGATAATATTCCATGAATTTTTTTCCAATACCTTGACCTTTGCGCCTGCGTCGAGGCATTGAAGCAAATCCTTTGTAACATAACTATTTGTGTTGTTGGTAACAGTTATAAATGGTTCGCAAATAAAAAGTACTTTCCTAATTATATTTTTATGATCATTTTTTATGACATTTGCGCCTGCGTCGATGCATTTTAGCAATCCTTTACACCACCACCTATGTTTATTGTAGGTAACCAACTTGACTCTGGGGTTATGGTACGGTTAGCAATGGGTGGTTTGCTTAATGGGATTTAAATTATCGGTGACAAATTTATAAGTGAAAGTCACAGACATTTTTGGACAAAGGATATAATTGGTCATTTAGGTGTGGGTATACATATTTGTTATGGTGATAGAAAATGGGATAATCACAGTGTTTTTTGTTTTTTACTGTATTACGCCGGAGCGATTTCAATTACTTTCCCAATTATAGTTAGTTTTAAATGGTTTTTGGACTTTCATATATTTTGTTCTTTCTAGACATTTTATTGTAGCTAATAACTATAGTTATGGGATGTAAGGCTAGCTATCGTAGTTAAGATTACATTTATTATACCTACATAAGATGAAAGAATATGAAAAATGGAAATGTTTTATTTTAACAATATACTAGTTAAAGTGGATGATATTATTATATATTCTTAATATCTGTAATTATGAATCAAAATTGTTTATCAAAGCAGCTTCTACACAGCTTTTAGACAACTTGTGAACAATTTATATCTTAATTAGTTTTACAATCACAGGATACATCTTCCCCCAACATAATCGGACATGTTCCTCTAAGATTTATATATCAATCTTGAGCTATTTTGGCTTTGCATTCTTTCTTACGTACATAGCAAACACACTGAAAATCAGAGTGTAAGTTTTTACTTCACATCGAAAGTCGTCTAGTGATCAAGAATTTTTGATCATTCTTAACAAAAGACTATAAAAGCTCGTAGACGTTAATAACAACTAGTAACCAGCTAAAGTAAACAGATATTAAAGATATATAAACCAGTTACTAAACAGCTAGTAAGCAACTTGTATACATCTATTAAACACCTTGTATACATCTACTAATCATATAGAAACCAGATACTAAACAGCTAGTAAACAACTTGTATACATCTAGTAACCAACTTATATACATCTACTAAACATAGATACTAAACAACTTGTATACATCTATTAAACATATCAAACCAGATACTAAACAACTTGTATACATCTACTAAATATATAGTAACCAGATACTAAATAGCTAGTAAACAACTTGTATACATCTAGTAAACAACTTGTATACATCTATTAAACATATAGAAACCAGATACTAAACAACTTGTATACATCTACTAAATATATAGTAACCAGATACTAAACAACTTGTATACATCTACTAAATATATAGTAGCCAGATACTAAACATCTAGTAAACAACTTGTATACATCTAGTAAACAACTTGTATACATCTATTAAACATATCAAACCAGATACTAAACAACTTGTATACATCTACTAAATATATAGTAACCAGCTAATCAGTATTGTAATTAAAGAGTTTATTAAACTTATTCAGAATCTTAGACAATGATGCCTTACTCATACAAATAGTATACAAATAGAATAGAATTAGAAAACTAGAACTAGAAAAATAGTTGACAACAAAAACCGATATTACCAGGTCCCAACACCTCTATCATAAACTTCAATCAAAAATTAAATTGATAGGCGCTCCTATGCTAGCTAATGATGCCTTCGAAATATGTTACAATATTATTATGGGATGGAACAAATGAATGCTTTAAAAATAATTCAGCATCTGAGAAAGATTACATTGTGAGAACTATTTTACATCTATCTATGGGAACCAAGCGAAAATCTACGCTTGGAACGAAGATTAATAAGCGACATGTTTCTTACAGAGGGCTGAAGTAAGAAAATTAATTATATACAAATATACATAAAATATAATTAATTATGAATTTAATGAAATATGTTTACAATAATAAAATATATAAAGAAATATTGAATAATCCTACAAATTTTGTATCTGACTGTAATTAAAACTCCAGGTACAAATGAAGGGGAAGTATTTTATTCAATGTCCTTGGGTCTTGGGCATGTGACTTTGATGACGGTCAGGTAATGATAGTTCACTGCAAGTGTGTTTGGCTAACACATCTTAGAAACTTTAACTTGTGTACTTTGATAGTTCTTAATAAGAGACTATAGCGACTCATAATACTTGTTAACATTTAGTTATCATCTAAAACCAAGTACTTTACAGATACTATACAGATAGTAACCATCCAAAATCAAGTACTGTACAGGTACTATACATAAAGTAACCATCCAAAAGCAAGACTAAAAAGAAAGTAACCATCAAAATACTGCTAGGTAACAACTAAATACAACGAGTCCAACGTGTCAAGTCTATGTCGGTTTGGCTACTACCCTAAAAATTGTATATCTCTGGATAATCTTCAAAGTCAATACCTATTAAATTCTGGATGGAGCAGTGGAGACGAAATTTCTACGGGATCCCTAATTAAAATTTTTCTGTACCATTAAAAAATTTGTTGGGATTGACTGAGGATTATAAAAAAGTTTTGTTAAATTGTAAGCATGAACTAGTGTTGATGCTAACTAAGAATCTTGGTGATGTGTTTGAGCAAACCAGAAATGAACAAACTTTTAAGTTGGAAATTACGAATAAAATCTGGAAAATTCCCCATGTAACTCTGAGCGATTTTGCAAAAAATTAAGATGTACGATATTATTAAAAGTGGTGTAAACCTACCAATCACATTCCGGAGTTGGGATTCATATGTTAACGCAAATTTGGGGTATGGAAGTCAACACAGCTGGAATGTGAAATTGTCGGCTAACCGCAAAAAACCAAGATTTGCCATAATTGGATTTACACTAAATGGAGAACTTATCACAAATAACTTATCAAACTTGAAAGTTCACTTGAATTCTGAGTCATATCCATGTGATAATCTGAATGTTGATTTTAGTAAGAATTAGTATGCTCACCTATATGAAATGTATACAAGATTTCAATCTAGTTAATCGTGAATCACAACCATTTTTGACCCCAAATGAATTTAAATTGAAGACCCCTATTATTGTGGTTGATCTTTCATATCAAAATGAATCAGTAAAATTGGTCCTATTGATGTGAGAATTTCAATAGAACTAAAGACACCAAGTCATGAAAATACCCAAGATTATTGTCTCCTCATACAAGACCGTTTAGTTGAATATAACCCACTAAACGGACTAGTACAACGAGTTGTTTAACATTAGAAAAATGTTGAAAGATACTGTTTCGATTGATGTTCAAGGTTTCTTTGATAATAATAATAATTTTATTCTAAAGGAAATTGGAATTGTATTCGAAAAAGATCCAAACTTGAATAATAGTTTTTTAATAGAACCACCATATGATTTTACTTTGCTAAATACAAAATCTCGAAAGACTGCAATTTGGTTAACCAATACACATCACAAAATTTTTTGGAACGATGGAGAAAATAGTTTTCCACAAACTCGAAAGTATCTAAGGACAATTACAAGCGGAAAACAAATTATTTGTAAAGGTGTGGAAAAGAAACGATTTCTACAGACGTTTTTTGGGAGTCGTCAGCTCATTAATGTCGAGGAAATGGGCTGTCCGTCATTAAACAGGTTTAAAGGAAACCGGTTTCCCTATTGTGAAACACACCTTAAGGGCGGGGTTTGTGCTCTAAACAATGCATACATTATTTTGACATTTTTTAAAAGTAGCTTCAAAACAATAAAATAATTTTTATACATTATTTTAAAGTTGAGACTAGATGTGTAAGGATGTGCAAGAAAACAAAATTAACCAAATTAAGTTTCATGAGGAAATTGACCAATTTATTGAACAATTTAAAGGAGAGATAATTGGTCAGCATTTTCAATACCTTCTAAACACAAAAACTATGTTCATGAATCGAGGTGGACATGACCTCAAAACTACGAATTATGGTGAACACTTTACATTTTGTAATCCAGAAATGACGTCGGAAACGTGCGCCTGCTTCTTCTATGCAAATCGCCGGAATCATAGCAGAAAATAAATTTCTATATATAAAAAAAAAAAAAAAATGTTCGCAATACCAAAATAAATAAATGTAAATGAATAAATGTATTTTTATGATACAAATTAAACTTCTGACATTTTATTTCGAGTTAAAATTACAGGTACGGAGAATGGATAATATTTCCTTGACTGAGATATGTCGGCTACTTGCGAGTTGTTGCGCGGTCGTGACTTCAACCCCTATTATGGGAACGTATTAGAGCTCGCACTTAGCCGTGAGGTCGTTGGCGTGAGGCTCAAGATTTTGTCAATGGGCGTGCGCCTTCAGACTTGTGCATGTGTCCCTTTTATTCCGGTCAGGTAATAGACAGGTGCGCATGTTTGGGTAGCTCTTGCTTGAATCCCTTTTATGATATGTTTATGACCCGTTTGTAGAAAGGAGAGATCTTGAAAAAATTTACCAGTTAAACATTCTGGGGCGAAAAAAAAAGTCTGTTTGAAAATATTCGACATCTGAGAATCATTAACTTGTGGGGTTTATTTTATTTGGGGTTCTTTTGATTTCTAAATTAGTTTTACAATCATAGGAAACGTTATTCCCCAACATGATCGGACATGTCCCTCTAAGGCAACCAGCTTTAGATGTTTTGGGTTTGCGACCTTTCTCACGTGCACAGCAACACCTGCTGAATATTAATTGCTGATAATGAGGAAAAGGATACGTGATCAATATTGTCACATGGAGATGTGGGGAAAGTGTGCGACCTTTCTCCCGTGTACAGCAACACCTGCTGAATATTAATTGCTGATAATGAGGCAAAAAGGTCACGTGATCAGTATTGTCACATGGTGGTGTGGGGTTGGGGGGGCAATTTAGTATACTCTTTATGGATATGATCGTGACATTTTTATGACATCTAAACCCCTTAAAATCAGATAATTTATGGATTATGTTAATTGTCCCAGAACCCGCATACATTAATGAAGAGGCGGGGGTCATTAATATGTTAATTAGTGAGAGGCGGGGGTCATTAATATGCTAATTAGTAAGGGGGCGGGGGCCATTAATATGCTAATTGTCCCAGAACCCGCGTTTCCATACTACTAGCCGATATGGTTCTTTCGTCTTTCGACACACCTCTGAACTTTAAAGCCATAATAAACCGACTAGATTTTACATACGCAGACAAGTGACCCGTATACTTAGTAGAACAGGAGATGTCAACGCTTCGCCAAGGAAACATGACTCTCTTGCAATACTATGACGAAGTGGAGAAAAAACTGACTCTTTTAATAAACAAGACAATTATGACCTACGAGAATACCGTAGCAGCGTCAATGATCGAAAAATATAGAGCACAAAAAAATCGTTAAGCGATGTTCTTTAGCTTTAGCACAAGAAGTAGAGGCCAATCACGAGCGATATATGTTCGCAAGTAATTTCGCGCGTAGCACGGAGAAAAACTCCAAAGGTCCGAACAGAGACAACAGGACAGAGAAAGAAATACAATAACAGATTCTAGATCTAACCTGGAGGGTAACCCCCATTTTAATAAAAAAAACCAACAAAGCCGCTCAGACAGGATCCAGTCCAGCCAATGACGTCGATAGTTCATCTCGTTTTAGACAAGCAACTCAGAATCAAAAAAGTAGTCCGTTTCATAGACAAACCCAAAACAATCAGCGGCAGACCAATCAACAAAATATTCAACGCAACGCTTACAGTAGCCATGGACTGGCACATAAAAGACCCACTAATAGTAGCGCGAGGTACACGGGGCCGAAACAGCAAAGAATAAGCCATTTGCCCTTAAACAATGACCAATGTAACAAAAACAATGACGAGTACCCTACAGTAGCCGAAGAGGAAGTAGAAGACATATATGATGACCTCGTAGAATATGACGAAATACATTTTTTAGGCATGACTCCCTGCTCCCGTTCATAGAAAGGGATGTCACAGGGAGAAAAATCAAACTTTTGATAAACACGGGGGCTTCCAAAAGTTATATCAAACCTATGAAAGAGTTAAAAAACGTTGTTTTCGTAAACAACCCTTTTTTTGTAAAATCAATCCATGGGTACAACACTGTAAACAAAAAATGCATCTTAAACCTATTTAACACAACTACAACATTCTTCTTATTACCGAACTTAAACACGTTTGACGGAATAATTAGCCTGGACTTGTTAAAAAAAACCGACGTCGTACTTGACCTAAAATATAGAAAGTTAATAACTAAAAGCAATTCTGAAG
The DNA here is from genome assembly GCF_043229965.1 of Drosophila suzukii. Lineage (NCBI taxonomy): Eukaryota > Metazoa > Arthropoda > Insecta > Diptera > Drosophilidae > Drosophila > Drosophila suzukii. The sequence goes on along the minus strand of NW_027255896.1, from coordinate 5,336,238 downwards.
CAATTAAGATTTTGAAATGTCAAAACGTTAATTTTACAAAAGTTGATGACATCGAGGTACCTCACGAAATTGTGGAAAAATTCCAGTCAATGTTAGAAAACCGCACGGATGTATTTGCAGAGCCGAATGAGGCGCTGCCTTACAACACTGATATAATTGGTACTATCCGGACGGAGAATGAAGACCCAATATATTCAAAATTGTACCCATACCCGATGGGTATGTCCGACTTTGTAAATACAGAAACACAGGCTATGGCACATTTCTTCCCGACGGGAGTCACTTCCGCGATCCGAATGCGATATCGCGGACGATCGTTTTCATCTTCTTGAAGTCACTTAATAGAGCCTTCCGCGATAGAAAATGCTTGCAGGGTTGCGCACGGCGTGCTGAAGCGAGACGCTTCTCTGCTTTGCACTGAGATCCTCTGCCGCGCCGAAGTTGAGAAAAAAATGACCCGAAGACCCATGCCGAAGTCACACAAACATGTACGTTATACGTGAGCGAGCAGAGGATGGGCAGAACACTTCCCTATGCTCACTAGATAGGCCGCTGCCGACCACTGATTTAAAGCAAAAGTAATGATACCGTGCTAGCATGGTAAAAACAATGAATGTAAGCAGAACAATTGTTTTGATTATATGTTTAAGTTTATTTTCAATAAAAACACATTGCATACTTATTTATCAAATATAAATCACGCTTGTTTTAAACTACAGATCGGTTTAAATTGAATATGCACCATAATAGTATGGTTTGAATACTTTATTTAAATCAAACATAAAGTACAGTTATTTTAACGGGGATTATATTTAATTTAAATAAAATTTGTATATATAGTAAAGTTCATCTCAGTCTGTTTTAAATATGAGAATTATTTAATCCAATTAAAAATATGCTGAGTTTTAAGGCGGGCTATTATTATTTAAACTATAAAAACCATTTAAATTAAGTATTCTAATTACTGGAACTAAATATGAAAATATTTAAGAGAAATATAAAAATATAATACTATTTACTATGCAACATATTTAATTTAAATATTTTGTAATATTTTAACATATTTGATTGAAATTGAAAAATCGTTGGATTTACTATGAGATTATTCAAAAAATAATCAACTATTTATCGTTTTCGCTTCTACGATTTTCATGTTAGGATCTAAACCGATAGGAAAATAGTTGAAACTTTGGCGAAATAGGGACATTTACGATGTTTTTTCTACCAGTGTAATGATACAGAAGCCTGGGAAAGACCAACCTGTTCCCTCACCGTATAGGCCAATAAGCTTATTATCGTGTCTGTCCAAATTATTAGAAAAATGCCTTCTCACGTGAATAACACCATATCTAAGAGCACACAATGTAATCCGGACACATCTTTTCGGGTTCCGGGAAAGGCACAGAACTATCGAGCAGGTCAACCGGATAGCATCAGAAATTCGTACATCCTTTGAACATCGAGAATACTGAAGTGCGATATTCCTCGATGTCTCCCAAGCATTGGGAAGGCTTGAAGGCCTTATGCATAAAATCATAATGTCACTGCCAGAATTCACTCATAAGTTACATGAGTACAGTAAGTACAGTACGTACAGTACGCAGATCCCCCAAGCCAACGATGTAACATATATCTTCAAACGTCTAGCCTGGAGGAAACACATTGAATGCAAGAAAGTACATCTCAAACTAAGAGCTAGCAGCCTACACTGGATTATAAATTCTCGTTCACCTCAAGTTTCTGCTCTACAATTCCACTCTTAAGCCCATTTGGACTTACTGCTCCCAGTTTTGGGGGAACAACAACATTTATATTATACAGTTCTTAAAAATATTGCAAACAATCACTGGGGCACCATAGTATGTTCGGAACGAAAACATTCACAGTGATTTTGGCAGACCGCCGGTTAAAGATAAAATATTGGCGGTGGCGTTAACCCGTTCCAACGGGGCTGCCAAATAATTCTTCCCTCTTCTTAATATATAAAAAAAAAGATATAATATCAAAACAAAAAGTGGCTTAACACAAAAAACTAACACTGCACCCAAATAATCTCACAAGGAATCTAATACGGGTATCGAATAGAACCCGTCTACTTCGAAACGATCTCCAACCCCAACAATAATTGTCGGGGTCATTTAGTCTAATCAGTCTACATGACTGTTAGTTAGTTTATATATATTTTTAAGATTTGATTCACTTATTATTAGTGTCATTAAAAAAACACTCAATGTATAAAGCAAAAGCAAAAAAAAAAAATTTTTATTTTACATTTTAATTAACTTTTTATTGCCTTGTGTTAGTTTTATGTTGTGTTATTTATGTTATTTATTGATGTACAAGTGTAATTATTGTTAGTCAGCCTTTTTTTTTTGTTTTGCTTATTATTTTTAAGCATTGTGAATCGCCTTTCTCAAAACATTAATCTGGGTGCTCCGAATCTTTGGTCAATGCTCCTAAAATATATAAGGGCATTTGATTAAAAAATGAGTTTTACTTGTATATTTAGCTTTAAAAACTGTATGTAACACTTTGCGGGATTTTTATTGGCACAAAACTTTGTTAAACTAATAACACACTTTAAAAATTTAAGCACTTTAAAGTAAAACAAGGAAGAACGCTATAGTCGAGTACCTCGACTATCAGATACCCGTTACTCAGCTAAATGGAGATATGCAAGCAGCAAAGCGAGATTAAAATGCGCCACCTACCGGCGGTATACAGAATTAAGCGTTATGGGCGTTAGAGTGGGCGTGGCAAATTTTTTTTTTGGACCAATCGATAGGTATTGTCGAGACCAATACATTTCAGTTAAAATTTTTTATCTAGCATAACAATTTTGGGCGTCACAGGTTTTCGCGGTTTGTGGGAGTTAGAGTGGGCGTGGCAAATTTCTTTTTGGATCAATCGATAGGTATTGACGAGACCAATACATTTCAGTTAAAATTTTTTATCTAGCATGAAAATTGTGGGCGTCACAGGTTTTCGCGGTTTGTGGGCGTTAAAGTGGGCGTGGCAAACTTTTTTTTGGATCAATCGATAGGTATTGATGAGAACAATACATTTCAGCTAAAATTTTTATTCTAGTATCAAAACTGTAGGAGCCACAGTTTTGGGCGGTTTGTGGGCGTTAGAGTGGGCGTGGCACTGTGCTGAAACAAACTTGCGCTGCGTAAGAAGCTCAGGAATCTGCACGCCAAATCTCAATAGCCTAGCTCCCATAGTTTCCGAGATCTCAGCGTTCATCCGGACGGACAGACAGACGGACAGACGGACAGACGGACAGACGGACAGACGGACAGACGGACAGACGGACAGACGGACATGGCTAGATCGACTCGGCTAGTGATCCTGATCAAGAATATATATACTTTATGGGGTCGGAAACTCTTCCTTCTGCCTGTTACATACTTTCCGACGAATCTAGTATACCCTTTTACTCTACGAGTAACGGGTATAATCAATGCACAATATCTTAAACCTACGGTTAAACTTACCTGATTGTATTATAGCAGGTAGCACTTTTTTCACGAAACTAATTGATATCGCTAGGCATAAATTAAATGATGTGATTCCCTTTCTAAAACTTAAAAATAATGCAGAGTAAAGGGTATACTAAATTCGTCGGAAAGTATGTAACATGTCCGTCTGTTCGTTATGAACGCTGAGATCTGGAAAACTATAAGAGCTAGGCTATTGGGATTTGGCATGCAGATTCCTGAGCTTCTTGCGCAGGGCCAGAATGTTTCAGCAGGGTGCCACGCCCACTCTAACGCCCACACACCGCCCAAAACTGTGGCTCCTACAGTTTTGATGCTAGAATAAAAATTTTAACTGAAATGTAGTATTCTCATCAATACCTATCGATTGACCCAAAAAAAGTTTGCCACGCCCACTCTAACGCCCATAACGCTTCAATCTGTATACCGCCGGTAGGTGGCGCATTTTAATCTCGCTTTGATACTTGCATATCTCTATTTAGCTGAGTAACGGGTATTCTTCCTTGTTATACCCGTTACTCGTAGAGTAAAAGGGTATACTAGATTCGTCGGAAAGTATGTAACAGGCAGAAGGAAGCGTTTCAGACCCCATAAAGTATATATATTCTTGATCAGGATCACTAGCCGAGTCGATCTAGCCATGTCCGTCTGTCCGTCTGTCCGTCTGTCCGTCTGTCTGTCCGGATGAACGCTGAGATCTCGGAAACTCTGGGAGCTTCCTGAGCTTCTTACGCAGCGCAAGTTTGTTTCAGTACAGTGCCACGCCCACTCTAACGCCCACAATCCGCCCAAAACTGTGGCTCCTACAGTTTTGATGCTAGAATAAAAATTTTAACTCAAATGTATTGTTCTCATCAATACCTATCGATTGACCCAAAAAAAAGTTTGCCACGCCCACCCTAACGCCCATAAACCGCCCACAAACTTCAAAAAATCGTAAATATGAACGAGGATATCTCGGAAACTATCAAAGATAGAGAATTGGGATTTCAGATTTAGATTCCGTAGCCTTATACGCAGCGCAGGTTTGTTACGCGAATATGCCACGCCCACTCTAACGCCCACAAACCGCGAAAACCTGTAACGCCCACAATTTTTATGCTAGATAAAAAATTTTAACTGAAATGTATTGGTCTCGACAATACCTATGGATTGGTCCAAAAAAAATATTGCCACGCCCACTCTAACGCCCATAACGCTTAAATCTGTATACCGCCGGTAGGTGGCGCATTTTAATCTCGCTTTGCTACTTGCATATCTCTATTTAGCTGAGTAACGGGTATCTGATAGTCGAGGTACTCGACTATAGCGTTCTTCCTTGTTTACTTAAAACTTCATCAGTCATTTGCTCCGTTTGCAACAGAAAGTCTATATCATCTGGCACCGTGCCAACTAAATTAACCTTTTTTTTCAGTATAACAAATTCATTTATTTAACGTTGATCAGCCAACCTAATGGCTATAAAACGTTGTGTACGAAGAGAAATAATTAACATGGAAACATAACAGAAAAGGTGATTAAAAATATTTACAATAATTGAACAAAAACAATTTTATTGCTTTAGGACTCGAGAGACCTGACGTCCTCTTGTCCAGAGATCACCGGGGTGCCTTCGCCTTAGCCTTCTTCTAGTCCTTGGGTGGGCCAAGGAAGCTGCTAGGTGGTTTATGTGTGCAGTGAGGCGATCATTGTACCGACTAGAGTGCCGGTTTATCTGCTCCCTGACTGAGGGAACATGAAGGTCAATTGTTAGGGCGTCATTCCTGATGTACCACGGCGCGTCTGCAATCATACGCATCGCACGGTTTTGGACCCTTTGGACTTTCATTACGTTCGAGTCTGAAGCCATGCCACATAGTTGGATGCAATACGTCATCGAGGGCACCACAATTGCTTTGAACAGTAAGTGGCTTAAGCAACCAGTTGAGTTTTCTGAGCTTAGCTCTACATGTAGCTGCTATTTTGGTAGTGTGCTGCTCCCAGGTGAGCCGCTTGTCCAGGATCAAACCCAAACATTGCGCATGGGGTGATTGTGGGATGGTGATATCGAGAAGCTCTACTCTAAGAAGGATCTTTCCTCTTAAGGTGAAACTGCAGTGTTGCGACTTTCTTCCATTTATATATGTATATGTTCCACCTAGGAATTCCTGGGTAATCCTTGACGCTTCGATTGGGCAAGAGGCGTTCGCAATAAAGGCAGTGCCGTCAGCGTATGTAGCCAGAATCGTGCCCGGCTTGTTAGGACACGGCAGAACTGAAGTGAACAGAGTGTACAAAACGGGGCATAGAACGCTTCCCTGAGGAACGCCCGCTCGAGCGATTCTGATTCTTGACCTTTCCCCTCTCACCTCGACCATGAAACTTCGGTCAAGCAGGTATGATTTTAGTAGGAGGAAATGGCTAGTCGGGAGTAGGGACTTCAACTTATAAAGTAAGCCATCGTGCCACACGCGGTCGAAAGCTTCCTTAACATCGAGAAAAATTGCAGAGCTGTATTGCTTGTTTTCAAAAGCATCTAAAATGTGCTGGACAACTCGATGTGCTTGCTCTGGCGCTCCATGATGATGCCTAAAACCAAACTGGAGGTCGGGAATGGCATCCTGCACGCTACTTACTCCCACGATTCTGCTAAGAAATATTCTTTCGAATATTTTAGAAAATGTGGGTAGCAAACTTATCGGTCGGTAAGACTGGACAAGGTTCTCCGGTTTTCCTGGTTTTTGTATCATCATTATCACAGCACACTTCCATTGAGAGGGAAAGTGGTGGATACGAAGCATTGAGTTGAGCAGGAGAACAAGGAACAGGATTCCCTTTTTAGGCAAAGCCTTGGCAATTCTGCTATCAATGCCATCAAATCCCGGCGCTTTTTTAGGATGAAGCTTTTGGATATGAAGACAAACTTCTTCTGGGCTTAAGTGTTGGATCGGTAGGCATCCGGGGAAGAGGCACTAAGGAAGGTAAGAGTTTCTTCAACATCCTCGCGGCCCGCGAGTTCAAATGGCTGGAAGCGTTTTTCAAGTTCGTCTGCAAAAGCTAAAGAAATTTCTGAGTCGGACCTGCACCATGTGTCATCAGATTTCTTTATGGGGATTTTTCGTAGGGGCTGTCGTTTCATATTCCGTGTTCATTTCCAGAGGTTAAAGCCGTAAGGTTTGATGGGGTCAGCATTCAGGAGCATCTCATCAAAGTTTTTCCGTTTGGTTTAATAAAGAAGCTTTTTAAGATCATCCTCCGCTCGTCGATATGCACTTTTGTCGACAGGATCTTGAGATCTCATATATCTGCGACGTAGGGAGCGTTTCAGCCTTACCAGGTCCATAATCTCAGGTTTTAAAGGAGCCTGAGGTGGAATGGAGGGGTTTGAGCTTGAGGTTGAGGACTCGGCAGCGATATGGATGTTCCAGACAAATAGCTCGACGGCGTCGTTGAAGGCGTCAGGAGAGCGTAACACCATATTTAGGTTCACAAGCCGGTTGACGGCTTCTTGAAAGCGAGGGAGGCTCGCATTCCGAGGAAGGATGCAAGGCCTACGGGAAGTTTTTTGCGCAGCGACTCCTTAGTTTCACTATCAATGGGATGTGACCAGAGCTTAGTTCAAGACTTTCTGAGATGGAGAGACTCTCGGGCCGAATAACTCTGTAGACAGCAAAGTCAATGGCGTTTGACGTTCTTTGACTGTACGGATAGTTAGTAGAAACTCTACTCTGGAAAGGATCTTTCCTCTCAAGGTGAAATTGCAGTGTTGCGACTTTCTTCCATTTCCACTTCCCGTAAGAGTCGAGGATTCCGAGACGCAATAGCTGTTTCACCATGGTCTGTATTAACTTTGACGGCGACACATTGAACATTTGGGCTTTGTAGACTATAGAACTAGTAACATTGAAGACAGGATTTTATTAAAATTGCAGAGCCACCGCGTTTCCGATCAGCCGGATGGGTTGCTTGATGTATATCGTATCCGTGCAACTTGTAGTACGACCTCGAGCAGAAGTGGGTTTCAGTAACCAACATAATGTCAATATTATGACATTTTACAAAGAGCTCAAGCTCAAGGGCTTTGTTGGCAAGCGTTCCACACACCATTGTTAAGGCCGATTTGACTCATGGTTGTGCAACACTGACTGGGAGAAACTCAGCGAATGCTTGAGCAGCTGCAGGAGAATTTTGAGGCAAAAGCTTTGAGACAAGTCCCATCATAGACACCATCATTTGGAACAGCTTGTCCATCTGAGCGACGAGGACCGACAGATTTTGGTTAGATTGCATAAACATTTGCTCTTGACGCTGACATTGCTGGTCGTTGATCAACTGCTGCGAGCTGCGTCGCAGTTGTTGGGGGGAAGACTGCTGCTGGTGACTTGGCTGTTGTTGCTGTTGTTGACGCCTTTGTTGTTGCTGTGATAGCTGCTGCTGCTGCCGAGGTGGTACTACTTGATGGTGTAGCTGACTTTGCTTTCTATTGTTGCTGCCCAGCGGAGGAAACTGTTGACTCTGTGGGAAAGTCATAGGAGCTTGTTGGTGCTGGGGACGACTAACTTGACCACGGACGGCGTTTGCGTAGGAGTTCTGACCCACAAAATTTGACCGAACATTCGAATTAGTTGACTGTTGGTGAACAGTGCAACGATGGGATGTGATACTTTTTCGTCGATATGCAACTTGCTGATAGACGACGCATCCTTGCTTGCTTGTATGGTTTCCGCCACAGTTTACGCAATTGACTGGGTGAACATCCTTTACGCAGGCCTCCAAGCCGTGTTGTAGGCCATATCTGACGCAGTTGGATAGCTTTTGGCAATGATTTTTAGTGTGTCCAAATGCGGTGGCATTGGACGACATCATCCTTTTTATAGGGGAGTTCAACTTGAACCCGTTGCCGACAGGGTGTCTTAATTTCTTGAATTTCTTTGTTATTTGCTGCCGGCTCTAATTCTACAAAGACTAGATTCACGAACTTGGTCTTAACGAAGCGGCTTCTAGGTCTATTCACTTATCGAACCTTGTGGCCAGTCAGGGTAAGACTTTCCTGAATGTTTTCATCCGGGATAGAAATTTGAACACCACGCTTACTACTCGATAGGATCTCTCTTCCTTTAGCTGCCACGAATGGAGTGTCACTTTTTTAAGGGTTAGAGACTTGGTTATCGCTCTGTATGCATCTGGATCTGCAGCCACAATAGAAACAGAGTTGTTCGGGTGGCATTTCAGGGAGTACTTGGACGGGTCAACGATCTTGTCAGTGGATCTAATAAGTCCGTTCAGATTCTCACAGTGATCGACCACAATTGGGGGTGGTTTGTGGGAGGGTAATTGTCCTTGACTGTCAGACGGTTGGCTATGTTTCTTATTGTTGCTGGCGGGGTTGTTGCCAACATTAGTGTTGACTACGTTATTGTTGCTGGTAGAAGTACTGGCTTTTTCAGTGTCGTTGGGTCTGACCGATTGAGAAACTTCGACGTCTATGTCCATGTTCGAAAGTTCTGAAAAGCGGTTAGCAGAGAGGTTCTTTTTTGGGCTATTGGAATTTCTTATAATTTTAGTGACTGAATTCGGTGATCTGGAGTCAAGACGGCGTTTGCTGTTTACCGAACTTGGAGTCCACCAGTCCTCATCCTCGGCATTTATGGCTGCTAGTTCCGGATCAACTTCATTGGTTGGTACAGGTGAGTTGTTGTGAGACGTGGCATTATATAGGCGACTAAATTTTGTTAATGAGCAATTTAGTGCATCACTCATTTTCTTCTGTTGTAAGGCCACAGTGTTACGGATGTTTAGCTCATCTTCGGAGTCTGAAAGACCAGCCATTTTTGCTATTAGGCTCTGGTGTGCACTGCTTCACCGACTTATGGTATACAGAAGGCCTTTGACCAACCTGCTTTGAGGCGATCGTGGCCTAGTGGGTAGGGTGCAAGTCCCGCAATCGCGCGGTACCCGGCTCGAATCCACCGAGAGGCTAGCAGATTCAAAATAATTTTTTTTTTATTTGGATTAAAATATTGAATTAAAATATATTTCGAATTCGAATTTGAACCAACTAGCGGTGATTTGTACGTACAACAAATACAACTGTTAGTTTTTAGTTTCTGTTCCACTTATTTTGTTTTCGCGACAAGGCACAACTAACGGAGCATAGAAGCACTGACACCGCGACTTTAGAAGTCGGATTCACAAAAGAAGTAGGTTTTGCCACGGAGGTGGACTTGTCCATAGACTCTTCACAGGAAATTTCGCAGCGATGCAAAAACGCGTCTGCACTCCACGAAAGCATGATCGAGACTACTAAATTAACCGATTCCACTTCTTTTTGTAATTCCGATAAATTTCCTAATTCCACAAGCCTTGACTTTTCTAAAGCTCTGCTACTTCTGATGACTCTGACAATTCTACTAATTCCGACTTAGCGGACGATTCTAATAATTCTGACGACTCTGACGATTCTATTAATTCTGACGACTCTAACGATTCTACTAATTCTGACGACTCTGGCGATTCTACTAATTCCGACTTTTCTGCCGATTCTAATAATTCTACTAATTCTGACTTTTCTGACGACTCTGACGATTCTACTAATTCTGACATTTCTGACGATTCTATAAATTCTGACGATTCTACTAATTCTGACATTTCTGACGATTCTATCAATTCTGCCGATTCTACTAATTCTGACTTTTCTGATGACTCTGACGATTTTACTAATTGTGACTTTTCTGACGATTCTATTAATTCTGACTTTTCTGACGACTTTAATAATTCTGACGACTCTGGAACTACACACGGTTCTTCCATTGCCCTTTCTACCTTAATGCTTAACAATTCCGTTTGCCTAATTAAAGCATCAACATGCGGCATACTTTCGCCAGGACGGTGCTCAATTTTATAATTGTAGTTTTCTAATTCCAACGACCAACGAGCAATACGGGGAGTGATAGACTTTTTGCTATTCGTCCATGTAAACAAAAATTTTGCGATTTCTAACCAAGTCCATCAGACTGTTAGAAATAAATCGCTGAAATACTGACGGCCCATTTCGCAATCCAAATGGCATTCGTATATACTCAAACTGTCTTTGTGGTATATATATACTTTATAGAACTTTCTTCAACACCGACTTGATGGTACCCACTTTTTAAATCAATAACCGAAAATCAATTGTTTCCTTCTAAATACTCAAGGCAATCTTCTATTAAAGGCAAAGGGAAATTATCAAGAACTGTGCACTTATTAAGGCTTCTGTAATCAACACATAATCTGATTTCACCGGTTTTTTTAGCTAAAACAATTGGGGAGGCAAATGGTGAATTACTCGGACGTATTATGTTATCGTGTAACAACTCTTCAATAGTTTTCGAAACTTTATCTCGTTCAAAATATGATAGCCATCTAGGCTTAAAATGAAAATTATCACTTATTAGTTTTATACTCATTTTGCAAACAGGTTCAGCTAATTTCGTACTTAAACATTTAAAAAACTTTCACAGATCAACTTACAGCATTTTTCTATATTCCCAAACCCGAATTCGTTACCGATATCTAGATTTTATTCAACTCTGTTGTAACACCTGCACACAAATAATCCATGTCATTCATCCACTGCTCAATTTGGGTATTCTCAGTATTTAATTGACCTTCCTTTATTTCAATGTTTATGTTATTGTCTATTGTATTATAAAACAGAGATGCACAAGAAGTAGTTAAATCAAATTTATTATTATCAAATACTGACATTTATCCATAGTCTGAGTTTCTTTGGATTAATTGTAATTGTAAAGCGTCAATAGCGTTTCTGCCAAGAATCATAGCAACAGGTAATACATCATCGTGTACAACAAAAACTTCACTTTCATAAACTTTCAAATTAACGATAATATAGCATTGAACTACGCCGCATAGCAAAATATTTCTTCCATAAATTCCAAAAATTGGCAAATTTGTTTTGCTTACGAAGGCAACCCGGCTACCGGTAGCAAAAAGAACATTAATTACTATAAATTCTGTGCATCTAAGTTCATTTATATTAAAACTTACTAAATCTTTACCAATTATGTCAGCAACAGCTTGTTGATCTTCCACACTCGCCACTGTCTGCTGCAGTCTTCTAGTCTTCTTGTGGCGTCTGAGCTGCTCACATAATTCCAGTTTTGTGTTTTTACGTCCAAAAACATCCATCATCTGAGTTCGCAAAGCATCCCAATCAGCAGCACCTTGATAAGCGAAGTAACTTTTTGCTGGTCCAATAAGAAGACGCCTCGCATACAACCAATAGCGATTGAGTTTCAAACTCTTCAATCCATAATTTGACAGGAATGCCATCCTCTCCCTAAAAGGGCTCCACAACCGCCATTATATCTGCGATATCAACACATGAAAAATTTGCGGCCATTTTTGTACTAATTTGGTTCCGTTCCATGTCGCGAAGCGTTGTTTGAAGTCCCGCTACTGCTTGACAAACATCAGCCAGATCCTCTCGAAACGTGCTCTCATCTGAGCCACGTGCTGCACAAGAGGTTCTGCATGGGCTATCTTGTCTTGTAAGTCGGTGTCACCTCCCGCAGCTTGATCTTCAGACACGATTTTGCTTGTCTGGTGCCGCCAAACTATGCTGCCGCCAACAGCCCGATCTTGTAACACAATGTTGCTTGCAGCTGCCTGACCACGTTCATCATCCGGGCCAGCCTCATGCTTGTCGCTCATTTTGAACAAAGTGTTTGCAGCAATGCGCAATTGGTGTATGGAAGCCCCGACGTCAAAATGCACTTCGTAGGCTCTCAATCCCTGCAAGCATTTTCTATCGCGGAAGGCACTATTAAGTAACTTCAAGAAGATGAAAACGATCGTCCGTGATATCGCATTCGGATCGCGGAAGTGACTCCCGTCGGGAAGAAATGTGCCACTTCGGCGACACTTCTCGAAGTCACTTCTGCGTTACTTCTGGAAGTGTCGCCGAAGTCACTTCTGGAAGTGTCGCCGAAGTGACTCCGAGAAGTGCCGCCGAAGTGGCACATTTCTTCCCGACGGGAGTTACTTCCGCGATCCGAATGCGATATCGCCGAAGTAACTTCTGGAAGTGTCGCCGAAGTCACTCATAGAAGTGCCGCCGAAGTGGCACATTTCTTCCCGACGGGAGTCACTTCCGCGACCCGATTGCGATAGAAGACATCTAGAAGAGTCTTTCCCAATTTGAAAAACTTGAATAAAATCATAGTTTTTTATACTTTCGATATTTTGCATTTATTTTGTGTATAAGGGCTTTGTCCGCTTGTATACACGGTCACTGGCATGTAGGAAACTTTGCTGATCAATGTTATTTAGGTCCAGCTCCGTCGACATAAGAAATATATTAATAACCATTTCTAAAGGAAACAGAAACAAAAATTATTTTTTGTTCAGTCAAGGTAAAAATAAACTAGAAGACATTACCTTTTACAATGAAGTATGTTGAGAATCGTTGGATCCGCAGTTACACGCCAAGTAATTTCCACAGCTAGCTTGTCCGTAAATAGCTTTAAATAATCTTACAGCTCACGATAAGCACGTAATTTCGCACCCTTTGTTGAGGGGGATATTAAAATATGTTAAGCAATTAATAACATTTAGAAAAAAACAAAGCAATGTTTTTAAAACGCACAAAATTGATACAAAACCGCACTGTACACAGACAAATCGCGCAACGAAATGACGCTCGGGCGAATAATAATAGCGGGGGCCAAAAGGAAGACCAAAAAATTTTCAGAAAAAAAGGGGTAACGGAAAATTACCGCGACCTCTTTTTATGGCTTGTTTTTTCCAATAATTTTGTTTTTGTAAAATGGTTACTATCGTCTTTTTATCGCGCAGAAGTGTCTCAGAAGTTACTTCTTCGCGATCCCGACCTTTTTTGTTTTTGTAAAATGTGTACTATCGCCTTTCTATCGTCCAGAAGTGACTTAGAAGTTACTTCTACGAGTTATATGCATATTTTGTTTTTGTAAAATGTGTTCTATCGCCGTTTTATCGCGCAGAAGTGTCTCAGAAGTTACTTCTTCGCGATCGCGACCCTTTTTGTTTTTGTAAAATGTGTACTATCGTCTTTCTATCGTCCAGAAGTGACTTAGAAGTTACTTCTACGCAACACATGTATATTTTGTTTTTGTAAAATGTGTACTATCGTCTTTCTATCGCGCAGAAGTTACTGAGAAGTGACTCCTGGACGACAGGCGATAGAACTATCGCCCTTTTGCTTGCAGGGAAAGGACCTAAAATCCGTACACGTAAGATTATGTTCTGTCGACTAACCCTTGTATGCGAAACTTTTGCCCGTGTGTCGAATGCGATTTTTGCGAAATTTTTCTTCAAATTTTTAAGCGATCATCTTAACGTAAATTAACTTTATCAATTTTTAGTTGCAAGCAATACAACGTAAACTCAATAAATTAATTTTCCTTTGCTAAGAAGTTTACGTAAATTTGTGTTTCTACGCGGTCGCGAGTTGTTGCTGCTTCTGCCGACATCGCTGCCGCGGTTAACTGGTTGCTGCGCATTCTTAAAATTCTATTCTATGCTATTCTAATATATTATCAATTTAAAATTTTTTTTTTTCAATTATATAAATATAAGAAAATAGCCTTTTTAAAGGCATTTTATATTTTTATAAATTTAAGTATTAAACATCGTAATAGTTTTGTAGGCTTAAGTCTTTTTAGAGACTTACACTAATACTTCTATTAAGTAATTAAGGTATTAACTTAATTAGATTCATTTATTAAATTAATAAATAATATTAGTTAAATGTCTACCCTAAAGAAGGTATTTAAATAACATTTTAAGACTACTTCTTTTTAAAGACTTATTCTTTAATTATTATTATTTAATTTTTTTTTTAATTAACATTTTTTTAGTCTTGCTCATTTTTCCCCATTTCTATAAATAAAAGAGTTCTGCTGTTTTAGAAGAACAAGAAGCCGATACCTTGCGTCGTTCTATAAGGCACCGAAACAGCCAAGTCCGAGCTATAGCGCAGGCTCAAAATACTGCACACCACTCGGAATGGCCCTTGGATCCTGCTTTTGGTGCGGGTGAACAAGAGCCGATACTCGGCGTCGTTTTATAAGGCGCCGAAACAGTCAAGACCGAGCTATAAAACAGGTTCAAAAAACTGTCGACCACCTGCAAAGGCGCTTGGATCCTGTTTTTCGTGCCGGTGAAATGAATTGAAAGTTCAGCAACTTTTAATAGAAAAGTTATACTTGGCCCCGATCACATTTTCTTTGTTGCGAGGAATTGGGGCTCCGCCGGCAAATAAAAAAGCCCATTTGGAAGAACATTGCGAGTTTACGGAATCGATTTACCAGAAGGCAAGCCAGCTTGTCCTCACGCAATCTTTTAAGTTCTGTGCAACTTGTCACAGCAATATAGAAGCCGGCAGAAAGCCTAAAGGTGCCATTTCCAATGGCCTACATTTTCAAGAAATACTTCATTTCTTGGAGGAACGACTGATTTTCCCTCGCCTTCCATTTATGATTATTAAGTCGATAGGTCATGAGCGTCAGAGTGCTGTAAAGGAAGTTTTTATAAACGTTCCAATTTGTGACGACCCTCCCACGAGCTTTCAATGAGGCTGAGGTTATACAGCTCCACCTCAAGCGAAGAATGGAATATGGACATAATTTCATGGCAGAGACCATTTTGCCTTCTAAAATTACTGTCGCTATTAGATACTTAGTTGATTCCGAGCTTCACAGAAAGCATAATGTGTCAGTGAACGAGCAATGGATCTCTGATTTTACATTCGAAACTATTCTATTTGTCGCACTTCAAGCTGATTAGCTTTAGCAGAGGGACAATTAGCCATCCAGCACGACGATACAAATTCAGAGGCGACCAATTCCGAACGGAATACAGAAGATGAAGAGCTAAGTCCAGGGGGACAAGAAACTTTGCTTGAGAGCAACCAGACACACAATGAAGGAATTTTGAGAATTACAATGGCTCCAGGTGAGGGCCAAAAGCCTCTCGATGCTGACTCTGAATAATTAACTCATATATGCTGGCGTCAGGAGACCTTCTTCAGATATATAGATGGGGCTGACAAATTACACTTCATTTATAAGAAGTTGCAAATAATAAAATTTCGAAACAATATTTCAACATGCTTACGTAAGCGCAGCGCCTCCAGCACGATAGCAGCCGCTAACGTTCTTGATGAAGATTTTATGGTCAACTTAATTAGTCATTATGATAGATATCAAATTCTTTAAAATATTTTAGTTACTTGACACATTATTTATATACAACATTATATAAATGTAACAGAGAGTAGGCAAGCGGATCTAATAAAGGCACACTGGATAACAGCAGCAGAAGGCGAACAGCAGAGTAACAGCAGCAGAAGTCGTACAGCAGAGTAACAGCAGAAGGAGCAGAAGAAGTACAAGTAGCAGCCGAGCAGTAGAGTAAACAAGAGAAAATTGAAGCAGCCGAACGTGTGTGAAAAGTCAGCAGAAATCAGCAGCATTTATCCAGTAGTTTAATAAAAGCCAATTGTTCTATTCATTACCTGTGCACCGCGAAATAATATTAATAAACAATATCCAATAATATCTGTGGGATTGGTTTTTCTGATTTAAATGAAAAGTCCCACTAGTTGTAATTTTATTATAATAGGTTTATAGTTTTATTTAAAAGGAATAGTGATAAGTAGTTCTGATTAAAGTTTTAGGTATTCAATAGGGATTTAAACAGCGTTTTTAGATTATTACTAATTAGTAGTGCTGTTCATCTGTGGTGGGTTCGGTTGACAAGGATGCCAGACCTATTCCCACAACTCGGCCATCCTTCTAAACATTCGTCCCGAATGTATCGTCGTCGTCCTCGGAGGATATATTCATCCATGGCTTCATATACTCAGCACAAGAGGTAGTGTATCTTGGTCCGTCCGTAGTCAGCGATTCCTTTACAACATCGTAAGTGTTCTTCGGCTTGACTTTTGTAACGCGGTAGGGACCCAAGTACTTAGGCTTTAACTTAAGTCCACCACCAAGTTGCGTGCGTTTGATAGCGACAATATCGCCAACTTTGTATGTTGCTGCTGGTCTATGTCTGAGGTTGTATGAGAGCTTGTTTTCATTCTGCATAGCCAGGATCTGTTGCTTTGCGGATCTCGTCTCGATTGTCCTGAAACATTTGTATTAACTCTTGCTCAATCATTTCCTTTAACAGGACGTCTGTTTTAGTGCGCATCTTGATGCCTACAAGAAGTTCGAATGGAGTTGTGTGTGTACTTCTGCAGTACGTCGAATTAATTGTCTGCTGCACCTGGTTCACGAACTTATACCACTTGCTGGGATCATCTAATGACAGTTTGGACAGAACAGATACAATTGTGGCGTTGAGGCGTTCGACTTGACCGTTTGCTCTCGGAAGTCCAGTGGTTACTGCGTGCAGTTCAATGCCCTCGTCCTCACAATACTTCTTGAACTCTTCTGAAGTGAACGCTGTACCCCGATCGGATATAATTTGAGCAGGATTTCCAAAGATTGCGCTCTGAGCCTCTAGTCTAGTGATGACGTCCTTAGAGGAGGTTGATTTCGTAGGATATAGCCAACAAAATTTGGTGAATCCGTCAATGACAGCAAGAATGTGCTTGTATGCCTTGTGAGTTGATTCGAGAGGACCCAAAAAATCGATGTGGAATGTTTGAAGTGGCTCCGCTTCTTTGGGCAATGGGTGCAACTCGCCAAAAGGGACTTTCAGGAACTGGTAGTGGCCATTGTGAGTTACAAAGGATGTGAACTTGCGGCTTTCTTCATCGACATTAACGTGGAAGAATCCGTTTTTGAGGTCCAGCGTGCTGAATACATGGGCATCTTGCAGACGGTCTAATTGGTCTTCGATCAAGGGAAGGGGAAACATATCTCGTACTATTACCTTGTTAAACCTTCTATAGTCAATGCAGAGTCGTGGTGTGTTATCGTGTTTCTTTACCAGGACGACCGGACTGCTGTACTCGGACTCAGAATGCTCGATGATTCCGTCCTTGAGCCATTGTTTGATTTGATCGTCTATAATGCACCGCTCGGAAAACGCGAATCTACGCGGGCGCGAATGTACGGGAGTGTCGTCCTATAAAACGATACGCATTGAAACTTTTGTTTTTTTGTACTCGTCGGGTTATAGTTCTTAATCAGATCGTAAACTTAGCGTTTTGCTTCAGATGTTGCACTCTCGTCAATGTTTATGTTTAAATTTTCGGCACTTTCGACGTTGATTTTCATTAGCGCACCTAATTCAGTTTCGGCATGCTTATCCTGGCTTTGTATTTTTATTCCGTCACGATTTTTTATTATTTCAGCGTTGTTAAAAAATTCTGCACCTAACACAACCTGCACGCCTAGAAAGTCAGATGAGACAAGAAAATTTTCTTCAAACACTTGATCGTCAACTTCGAATTCTTCTTTAAAAGAACCGAATGGTTTTACCCGGTTGTTGTTCCCGAAACCAACAAGGAAAATGTTCACAGCACTCAGTTTTGGCTTGTTTAAGCTTAGGTACGTTGTTTCACTTACAATGTTGTATTTGCTGCCAGTGTCATTAAGGGCTGTGTACTTGTTGCTTTTCATATAAATGTCTTTACACATCGAAAGTTTGTCAGCGATAACTTTGCGCGTATTTTTCGGAGTTTCAACCGTTTCTATCTTGCCTGTGGGGCAGTCCTTCGATATGTGTCCAAAATTGTTACAGTTAAAGCACTTTCGACCACTGTTTCGATTGGGGCACTGATTTGATGTATGGCCACCGGCACCACAGTTGAAGCAATGCACCTTTCTTTGCATTGACACTTCCTTATGACCCGCACTTTCTTTACCTATCGGGTATTTTGACTTGTCTTCGTATATTTTAGGCTTTCCGAATTTTCTCGTAGCACTTCAATTTTTCCTTGAACTCCTTCAAGTCTTTGGCATTGTAGAAAATCGATTTGCTTACACTTAAATCATTGATGCCATCAATCACATATTGCATAAGTGCACAGTTGTCTACACTGCCACGAGAAGCAATTTCTTTCATTTTGAGGAGATATTCTTGAACACTTTCATTGTTTTTGATTTTTCTTTCGGATAGCAACTTATGTAATTGAGCACTATTTACTTCGGCTTTGAACTCTTTGATCAACGCGTTTTTTAACATTTGCCAATTTTTGATACCACGCTCACTCATAATAAAGACTTTAGCGAGACCTTTTAGAGAACGTTTCGCGAAAATGAGTTTTTGCAGGTCATCCCAATACATAATGGAAGCCATGTCCTCGAAATCGGAAATCCAAACCTCAACTGCAAGGGTGTCATCTCCACTGAACGGCCGAATAGAGTCTTCTACATCGCGGAAGTTTACAGAAAAATGCGGCGAATTTACAGCGAAACTTTGTACAGAGGCGGAATCGTTATTGTTGGACGCCACTGTGCCAACCCGTGCCTTGTTCAGTTTTTTCCGCTTCTCTGTACTGCTTCGCACAGAGCGAAACTCGTCGTCGTCACCGTTAGAACTTTTCTCGTCGTTATCTTCGTCATTCTCTTCTCTTTCGTCTACGTCATCATCTTCGGAGTCCTCTTCATCTGCATCTTCCAGCAGTTTTCCTGCGCGCAAATTGCGGAAAATGTGTAGCATGAGATCACTTTTGTCGTGTTGCAAGCCCAGAATGTTGCAAATTACGGCAAGGTCGCTGTTTGACAAATTTTGCGCAACGTAACCCACCTTCTGGTTGAAAAGCTCATCAGTTTCCGAAAAATCAAACCCGTCGAAACCCCGTAGTCGCTTTCGGTTATGCCGATCGCCGTTATTTTCGTAGACAAACTTGTGCAGCAGGTCAACGTTCTTCTTTTTTTCAGATTTTAGCGCCTGTAAAACGGACTCAAAATCAGCTAGACTTGACATGTTTGCAGAAACAGTTCTTGGAAATGTTCGCTCGTACTCGTTGCTCTTCTTAGACTTGTATTCGTCGTTCTCACTCGCGTTCTCTACCCGTCGTTTATATACACATACGCGTCGTTATATATATATATGGAAGATCACAGTGGTGGTTGTAGCGTCGTTTTCACACACTCGTACGTCGTTTTTTAAGTTTTTCCTCGTTTTCAACAGTTTTTGTCGTTTAAAATCTTTTCCTAAGCACACTTTTCGTCGTTTTACTTTTCACTTTTCACGTAGGTTGAGCCCCCATATTTGTGGGATTGGTTTTTCTGATTTAAATGAAAAGTCCCACTAGTTGTAATTTTATTATAATAGGTTTATAGTTTTATTTAAAAGGAATAGTGATAAGTAGTTCTGATTAAAGTTTTAGGTATTCAATAGGGATTTAAACAGCGTTTTTAGATTATTACTCGCGTCGTTATTTTACTTCGTATATATTTCACGTCTTTCGTCTTCGTCTCTCTCGTTCTAAGTGCTTGTACAAGACTTCCTTTTTCACCACGCCAATAATTAGTAGTGCTGTTCATCTGTGGTGGGTTCGGTTGACAAGGATTCCAGACCTATTCCCACATATCTTACATAAATTACATTTATAAGCAACTTTGAGCCGAGAGCCAATGTCCAAATAACTCTAGCTGACTCCGAAATAGATTCGTGCTCAGCTGTTTCTCTCAACTACGCCTCCAAATTATTCCCACCCAGATCAGTTTCATAGACTCCGCATCAAACGATACTGTAAACATCCAAGCCGCTAACGTTATGTAAACACAAGATCCCCAAAGCGATCCTTAAAGTTCGCTAACGCTAACATCAATTTCCGTCCGAATTATAATTTCAAATGTAATTTTCAAATTGGAACATCCTATTTTTTTATTAACAAAATTTAGATAAATCTCTTAAGTGGAGGTTTGTTTATTGATCATTGAACTCGAGAACTTTTACAGCGAAAAAAGAATTAAAGCGACAAAAAACCCGATACAACCGTCGAAAGCGAAAAAAGTTTATGCTGGTAAAATATAAGGTGAAAGATAATAAGAGTGAAAATCCCCTTAAATCTCCAAATTACAAAATAGTGATCGTAACGAAAAAAAATTCACTGCTTTAGACAACTAAACAAAATAAAAACCAATGAATTCATCGAAAAAAAACCATCATAAAAAGTCAATTGAAATAAAAAACAGGCTGAAGGGCAATCGCTCGCCAAATAAAAACATGTACAAAGACGGAAGACCCAAAACCTAAAATTCTAAAAACAAAAAGTGAAGGACGACCCCAAAAGAATCATCAATCAAGACAAGAACGACCCTTAAACAGGATAAATCCAACAACAGGAAGACAAATAGAGAAAATGATTCGTGAGCGATCAATTTTTGTATTATTATATAAGAATTTTATATAAAGGAATAAATAACAAAAAGTGGAAGAACTAATTTCTGATTTTGAAAAAATTAAAATGAGTTCTTCAGAACCTTCAACCAGCCAGGCTGGAACAAATTATAAAAGGTGGTAACAAATAACAAATAATCAAAAAATTTGAAATTGAAATTTGAAATTGAATCCATTAAAAGAGGAGATTGTGAACCTAAGATCGCAGTTATCTCACAAAATAAGAAAGGTTGAAGATTTAGCGTCGCTTGTGAACGGTTGTGTTTACTCTTGTGCTCTGAATTTTTGTCTATTCTGTGATTTTTTGCGAGTGTTTTGTGTTTGTTTATTAACAAAGCTTAGTCTAACCGCTGGGTTAGTGTGTTTAGTGTTTTTTACTAGATCTCCTAGTGATTATAGTTATTTTAACATTTATATTAGATTTGTTTAATCTCCTAGCTTTGTTAGTGTAATTCTTATACTCACTTAACTTGCTAAAACTCTTTGATTCTCACTCTCTCTCCCGCTCTATATTACAACTGTAACTTAAACTCTCTCTGAACCTGCCAAATTTCTGGTAGACTTTTGGTGTGCTATTCTCTTGTCTCTCTCTCTCTCTCTCTCTCTCTCTTGCTTGCTTTACATTGTAACTGTTCCTGCGTAAAGTTGTCAGTGTCCCACAAGCAACGCTCAATCGATAGAAGATTTTTTCTCTCGTGCTCTCTTACATTTAAATTAATACGCGATCTCGCGCTCTTATTTTTTTGTGCCTTTGTGGTTTTGGAATTTGATCCCAGTGCCAAATTTACTCGAGGTATTTTTCATATATTATTTTATTTTATTTAATTTCCTTAAAATGGCTCTTGTCTGCTCTAAGAAAAATTGTACTCTTTCGTCTTCAACTAAAGACCCTTTTATTTTCTGCTGGCTCTGCGAGTCGATGATGCACGTTAAATGCGCAGGATTTACTGGTAGAGTCAAAGACTTCATTGATCAGAATTCTGGACTCATGTGGTCATGTGGATCCTGCAAGGAAATGGTTGTTGAGATGAGCGGCTTTATGAAGCAGACTCGAGACAGCCTTTTGAATCTCTCTGGTGCTTTTAAACAGCACAATGAGGGGTTCAATTCCGTTTGTGCCCAATTTAATAATAAAAAATTACTAACTGAGTCGCCTAAACGTAAAAAAACCAGCTTAGCGGCAGTTAATACGGTCACGGTATCCACCCCAAATCCGAACTTGGTGGCTGCAGCAGTCCCTGTTGACACTGTGGTAAGTGAACCTACTGCGCCTATGGATACAGCTGTTTTAGGTGAAGTCACTGCTTCTCGAAGTCGGGTGGTAAAAAAACCTTCAGTGCCGGCTACGGTGCCGACCGTACCTATAGGTACAGAAGTTACCGTTTCTGGCTCTCAGCTTAGTGAGGTGCAATCTGCTGCTGGGGGACGTAAGAAATTATCAGTTGTTCCACATAGAAAACAATTATTTGTTTCGAGATTCACCCCAGATACCACATCTGAGGATGTTTTGGAATTTATTCGTGAAAAATTCCCATCCGAGAATATTTCAGTGGAACAATTTAGATTTTCATATGCTCGTAGTATATCGTCGTTTAAAATATTTGCTCCGCCTGATGTGTTTAAGGTACTACTTTCTGAAAGCTTTTGGCTTAATGATGATTTAGTAATAAAAGAATTTGTTCCCAATAAACCGAGAACAAATAACAGACCTTCCACTGCGCCAAAAAACTAAAAAGTTTATTTTTGGCTTATCAAAATGTTAGGGGACTAAATATGAAGCTACCCAAGCATTATGCTGACTCCTCTGCATTTACTGCTGATATTTTGGCTTTTACGGAAACTTGGCTGAAACCAGAGATATCTGAGAATGAAGTTCTGTCAAACAATTTTAATGCCTATAGGACCGATCGCTCCTCACGTAGGGGAGGCGGTGTGCTGATTGCCGTTAGCACTAGCCTAACATCCGAGAGAGTTCACTCTGATACTCCTAATGAAATTGAATTTGTTAGTGTGAAAGTTTCCTTGCAATCATTCTCTATATTTGTTACATGTTCCTATATTCCACCTGGCTCTGATTTAATAATTTATGAGCACCACCTGTCTGCGATAAAATCTGTTCTATCCCTTCTTTCTAACAGTGACCTTTTGATTATTTTGGGTGACTTTAATCTCCCTGATATTTCTTGGTCTCCTCCTACTGACTCACTTGTCGCTATACCTCTATCCGCCCATGATTTTGTTGATGGTCTTCTAGAATTATCGTTACAGCAAGTAAGCTTTATACGGAATTCATTAAATAGACAACTAGATCTTGTGTTTGTTTTAGACCCGTCTGAAGTCACGGTATCTAGAATTGACGCTCTTGTTGTACCTGAAGACCGATATCATCCAACAATGGAATTGACAATCTGCCTCCCATGCGTTGATACCCTCTCTCCTTTAGTTTCTCAAACTAAAGTGAGATGTTTCCGAAAATGTAACTATAAAAAACTTAACGACATGATTTCTCAATATAATTGGACAAAATTGTACAATTGTATGGATATTGAAAGTGCCACTGAACACTTCTATATAGTGTTAAATACCTTTTTTAATGAATGCGTTCCTGATAGGTTTCCTTCAAAGACAAGCAGGCCACCTTGGTTTACCAATGCGCTTCAAAGACTTAAAAACCTTAAGACAAACACTTATAAGAAATCGGGTAAGCCATCTGATTTTTCGAAATATGTGGTGGCTCGATCGGATTTTAATGTTCTCAATAGTCATTGTTATTCTATGTATTTAAGTCGATGTAAATTTGAATTTTCAAATGATCCGAAGCAGTTTTATAACTTTGTCAATGCCAAGCGTAAGTCGTCAGCATTGCCTTCATCGGTACGTTTTAACTCAATGGAGGCATCGACGAATTCTGAAATTGCTGATTTATTTGCCGAGTTTTTCCAAACTACTTATAGTTCGGCTGCTTGGTCAAATTCTAACTACCCTAATCCCTTAAATAAAGCAAATTGCATCTTTACCCCTGAAATTACGGAAATTTCTCTCGTAAGAGACTTAGAAAAAACAACGCCAACTTATTCTCCCGGTCCTGATGGACTCCCCGGGTGTGTGCTTAAGTTTTGTGCGTCAACCATATGTAAACCGATTCTTAAACTTTTTAATTTGTCTATTTCATCGTCAGTTTTTCCTACTATCTGGAAGGACTCTTTTATCATTCCACTTCACAAAAAGGGTGCAAAGGCGGATGCCCAGAATTACAGAGGTATTTCTAAATTGTCGGCAATTCCTAAAGCATTTGAACGTGTTATTACTTCTCATTTGCAACATTTATGTTCCTCGCTAATATCACCGTGTCAGCATGGTTTTGTTAAGCGAAGATCGACCACCACCAACCTTCTGGAATTGTCATCTATTGTAATAAATGGATTTAAGAATAAAATGCAGACTGACGTTATATACACTGATTTTAGTAAGGCCTTTGACTCTGTCAACCACTCTCTTCTCTTATTCAAATTAAATCAGCTTGGGTTTCCATGTAATCTATTAACTTGGATTTCAAGTTATTTGAATGGTAGGACTCAGAGGGTTATATTCAAGAACGCTGCCTCAAAACTGATCTATGTGACATCTGGAGTGCCTCAGGGTAGTCATTTGGGCCCTTTGCTGTTTACTTTGTTTATTAACGATCTTCCCTCTATCATAACACACTCTCGTGTACTAATGTATGCTGATGATGTTAAGCTTTGTTTATCACATAATGATATAGCGTCGGGTTTCAACTTACAGTCAGATATTGATTGTTTTCAGGGATGGTGTGAGTATAACCTTTTAAATTTGAACTGCCTTAAATGCAACGTTATGACTTTTCATAGGGGTACTCCTACTTTTGTTAGTTACTCTCTTCAAAATACGCCACTCGACCGTATAAATTCAGTTAATGACTTAGGCGTTCTTTTGGACCCAAAACTTAAATTTGACTGCCACATAATGTCCACTGTCAGCAAGGCCATGAGTGTTCTTGGGTTTATAAAGCGTTGGTCAAAAGAATTCCGTCCTATTTTGGAATATTGTTCTTCGGTTTGGAGTCCACAATACAAAGTGCATATTGACCGTATTGAGTCGGTACAAAAAAAATTTCTTCTTTTTGCCCTTCGTAGTTTGAACTGGGATCAAAACATAAGGCTACCTTCCTATCAGAGTAGATTACTATTGCTTAATTTACCTACCCTTGCAAATCGTAGAACAATGCATGGTACTATTTTTATGCAAAATCTTATAAGAGGTGATATTGATTCTGTAGAACTTGTAAACCGCCTATCTTTCAATGTTCCTGTTAGACTAACACGAAATTATTATCCCCTAAATTTGCCACGACATACATCTAATTTTTGTCTGCACGAGCCCTTTCGCGTTCTATGTAATAATTATAACAACCTTTATCATTTAATTTGCACTTCAACTTCTATCCCGGTATTAAAAACTAATATTTTAACTCATTTGCTTCATTCTTAGATGATTCTTTTATTTTCATTTGTGTCCCGTCTCTATTTGTTTTTTGTATCTTCCTCGCGAACTCGTATTTTTTGCCCAAAAAGGGCCCCGCGCGTAACAAGCACGTGCTTGGTGTCGTTGGGCCACTTGTTTGTACTGCTCGTAGTGCATCAACGTCCATCATTTATATATATTATTATATAGAGATTATTTATCCCAATATTAAATGCGACACGTCTTATGAGATCATCAAATCGGTTAGAGAATATAAAGGTGAGGAAGACAAATAAGTTAGTTGGAGAAAATGAGCTATGGGGCAATATGCCAGAGGCAGTGAAAGGATTTGTTTCTCCTTATCAGAATTAAGAAAAAAATAACGGGAATGGCAATTGATGAGTTAAAACATAATAATACTGTGTTAAACTTCGATGCCATAATGGCCAGACTTGAATTTGTCTTTAGTGACAAACGTCTCATTCATATTATCGAACAAGAATTGAGTGTGTGAGTCATGGAAAATGATCCATAATGGATTATTATAGTATGATTAATAGAAAATTAACTCTTTAATCAATAAAACCATTATGACTTATGGTAAGAATAAACCAATAACAGCAGAAATGAACGAAAAACATAGGAAGACAGCTGTCAGAGTTTTCATTACTGACTTACCAAATGCAACGGGAATACTTCAAGAGGTAGAAAATAACGACATCAGGGCTTATTTTGCAAATAGTTTCTCAAGTTCTCAGAGAAAATATAACGAGCAGGACTAGGGCGGAAATGGACAAACACATTTAAACCACAGGCCAAGACAAAAAACTATAACTTTAACAACCAGAGGAACAATAATAATTTAAGGTCTTACCAAATTTTTTTATAATCAAAATAAAAATAATTTCTTGAACCCGTGCAGGTTTAATCAACAAAACCAGTGGAACACTTATATGCAGAAAGTGAGATCAACCAAAAAAAATGAAACCCGGAACACTCAGCAAGGTCAAGCCCATTTTTTAGACAAGCCTACTCCTGGAGTAGGCTTTCCCTACTTAATAAGAAATGATAGTAAAATAAATAAAACGTTAAAAATTTTAATTGACACAATTTTAAAAAATAGAAATGAGCTTCCAATATATAATAGAGTATCCACAGTAAATGGATATTCAATAATTAAAGAGTTTCATATGATAACTATATTTGATACACGATATACATCTTATAAAATATAAGGTTAGACTCAGATTTTCCAATTGATTATAACCTTTTGAATAAAAATAGGAGCTGTGATTGATACATCTACAGGAGTAACTAAATATAACGGGAAAGAAGAAAAATTAAGATATGATAACGGAATATTTTAAACCAACTTTCCTTAACTGCAGAAAACACCATTCTACCATTTAAGTAATTTATACTAAAACAAGAAAGGAAGTAACCTGCGGCAAGCCGAAGTTTGTATACCCTTGCAGTTATAATTATTAAATTTAAAAATTCAAAAAATTATATTCCCAATAGTATAAGATAATATGTCAAAAAACACGGAAGCTATAATTTGTTTCATATTATTTTCCCACCAATTTTCCGATCGTTCCTATGGCAGCTATATGGTATAGTCGTCCGATTTTGATAAAATTAAATTCGAAACTCATAACTAATTAAAAAATGTTATATCCAAACGTAGGAGGTTATATGATAAAAAACACCGAAGCTATAATTTGTTTCATATTATTTTCCCACAAATTTTCCGATCGTTCCTATGGCAGCAATATGATAGAGTCGTCCGATTTTGATATAATTAAATACGAAATTCAAAACTAATTGAATAATGTTATTATCAAGCGTAGGAGGTTATATGTTAAAAAACACCGAAGCTATAATTTGTTTCATATTATTTTTCCACCAATTTTTCGATCGTTCCTATGGCAGCTATATGATATAGTCGTCCGATTTTAATAAAATTTAATTCAAAATTAAAAAATAATTTAAAAATGTTATTTCCAAGCTTAGGATGTAATGTTAAAAAACATCAAACGATCGGAAAATGGGTGTGTTAATTAAATTATTATAGCTTCGGTGTTTTTTGACATATTATCTTATACTATTGGGAATATCATTTCTTGTGTTTTTAAATTTTATAATTATAACTGGAAGGGTATGCAAATTTCGGCTTGCCGAAGTTGACTTCCTTTCTTGTTTGGCATATTATCTTATGCTATTGGGAATATCATTTTTTGTTTTCTTAAATTTAATAATTATAACTGCAAGGGTACACTAACTTCGGCTTGCCGAAGTTAACTTCCTTTCTTGTTTTTCATTTTTGTCCCGATTATTCCTATGGGAGCTATAAGATATAGTTTTCCGATCCGGCTGGATCCGACTTATATATACAACCTGCAAAAGAAATAAGACTTTTGGGAAAGTTTCAGCTCGATAGCTTTAAAACTGAGAGACCAGTTTGCGTAGAAACGGACGGACAGACGGACAGGTCTAGATCTACTCGTCTAGTCATGCTGAACAAGAATATATATTCTTTATGTACGTCTCCTTCCCTGCGATGCAAACTTCTGACTAAAATCAAAATACCCTCTGCAAGGGTATCAAAATACTTTGATGAAAAAGCTCAAATCAGATCTGAATCTGAAGTAGGTAATCAAAGCGAATCTAGTTTGGGATACACAAATCCTGAACACGCTGTCGTTGAATTATCCGGCAAAAATTAAAGTTTTGGATATAAAAATCATGAACACGCCGTCGTTGAATTATTCGACAAAACTGAAAAAACACTTAAAATATAGTCTGCTCTATCAGCTTTAGTTTTTGTAAACTCTGAAATTAGTCGAATTCTAAAAGAAGAAATTATAGGGCCAAATAGAAGTCCTTATAATTCTCCTGTACTAGTGGTACCAAAAACGGCTTCAACGAAGATGGAAGTCCAAAACTCTTACTCGTAATAGATTATAAAAAGTAATAAATATACTATCCAGGACCCTTCTAAATACTTTTGAACAATTGATTTTATCAGGTTCTCATGAATGAAACAGACATTCAGAAAACCTCAGTCTCAATAAACAACGGGAAATACGAGTTTCTAAAAATGCCTTTTGTGTTAGCACACGCTCTTATAATATTCCAACGAGCAATGGATGATGGATTTCTAGAAATTCTTCATTTCTTGGAGGAACGACCGATTTTCCCTCGCCTTCCATTTATGATTATTAAGTCGATAGGTCATGAGCGTCAGAGTGCTATAAAGGGATTTTTTGTAAACGTTCCAATTCGTGACGACCCTCCCACGAGCTTTCAATGAGGCTGAGGTTTACAGCTCCACCTCAAGCGAAGAATGGAATATGGACATGATTTCATGGCAGAGACCATTTTGCTTTCCAAAATTGCTGACGCTATTAGATACTTTGTTGATTCCGAGCTTCACAGAAAGCAAAATTGTCAGTAAACGAGCAATGGATCTCTGATTTTACATTCGAAACTAATCCATTCGTCGCACCTCAAGCTGATTAGCTTTAGCAGAGGGACAATTAGCCATCCAGCACGACGATACAAATTCAGAGGCAACAAATTCCGAAGGGAATACAGAAGCCGAAGAGCAAAATCCTGGGGGACAATAAACTTTGCTTGAGAACAACCAAACACACAATGAAGGAATGAGAATGAGAATTACAATGGCTCCAGGTGAGGGCTAAAAGCCTCTCGATGCTGACTCTGAATTATTGGCGTCAGGAGACTTTCTTCAGATAGATAAATGGGGACAAATGATTCTTCAATTATAAGAAGTTGCAAATAATAAAATTTCGAAACAATATTTCAACATGCTTACGTAACCGCAGCGCCTCCAGCGCGATAACAGCCGCTAACGTTCTTGATGAAGATTTTATGGTCAACTTAATTAGTCATGATGATAGATATCAAATTCTTTAAAATATTTTAGTTATTTGACACATTAATTAGGGGCACTTAACCAACAACTTTGAGCCAAGAGCCAATGTCCAAATAACTCTGGTTGACTCCGAAATAGATTCGTGCTCAGCTGTTTCTCTCAACTACGCCTCCAAATTATTCCCACCCAGATCAGTTTCATAGACTCAGCATCAAACGATACTGTAAACATCCAAGCCGCTAACGTTATGTAAACACAAGATCCCCAAAGCGATCCTTAAAGTTCGCTAACGCTAACATCAATTTCCGTCCGAATTATAATTTCAAATGTAATTTTCAAATTGGAACATCCTATTTTTTTATTAACAAATTTTAGATAAATCTCTTAAGTCGAGGTTTGGTTATTGATCATTGAACTCGAGAACTTTTACAGCGAAAAAAGAATTAAAGAGAAAGGTGAGGAAGACAAATAAGTTAGTTGGAGAAAATGAGCTATGGGGCAATATGCCAGAGGCAGTGAAAGGTTTTGTTTCTCCTTGTCAGAATTAAGAAAAAAATAACGGGAATGGCAATTGATGAGTTAAAACATAATAATACTGTGTTAAACTTCGATGCCATAATGGCCAGACTTGAATTTGTCTTTAGTGACAAACGTCTCATTCATATTATCGAACAAGAATTGAGTGTGTGAGTCATGGAAAATGATCCATAATGGATTATTATAGTATGATTAATAGAAAATTAACTCTTTAATCAATAAAACCATTATGACTTATGGTAAGAATAAACCAATAACAGCAGAAATGAACGAAAAACATAGGAAGACAGCTGTCAGAGTTTTCATTACTGACTTACCAAATGCAACGGGAATACTTCAAGAGGTAGAAAATAACAACATCAGGGCTTATTTTGCAAATAGTTTCTCAAGTTCTCAGAGAAAATATAACGAGCAAGACTAGGGCGGGAATGGACAAACACATTTAAACCACAGGCCAAGACAAAAAACTATAACTTTAACAACCAGAGAAACAATAATAATTTAAAGTCTTACCAAATTTTTTTATAATCAAAATAAAAATAATTTCTTGAACCCGTGCAGGTTTAATCAACAAAACCAGTGGAACATTTATAGGCAACCACAAAATAGGCCAGAGCCAATGGAGATAGACGAGTCTATTCAGAAAGTGAGATCAACCAAAAAAAATGAAACCAGGAACAGTCAAAGGGTAACAACTGGAACTGTTAACCAACCGGCTAACAAGAAGATGAGATTGGACAATATTGAGGAGGACCATTTTTTAGACAACAGCCAGGAGTAGGCTTACCCAACTTAATAAGAAATGATAGTAAAATAAATAAAACGTTTAAGATATTAATTGACACAATTTATAAAAATGGAAATGAAATATATAATAGAGTATCCACAGTAAATGGATATTCAATAATTAAAGAGTTTCATATGATAACTGTATTTGATACACGATATACATTTTATGAAATATAAGGTTAGACTCAGATTTTGTAATTGATTATAACCTTTTGAATAAAAATAGGAGCTGTGATTGATACAGCTAAAGGAGTAACTAAATATAACGGGGAAGAAGAAAAATCAAGATATGATAACGGAATATTTTAAACCACTTAACTTTAGAAAACACCATTCTACCAATTAAGTAATTTATACTAAAACAAGGAAGAACGCTATAGTCGAGTACCTCGACTATCAGATACCCGTTACTCAGCTAAAGGGACCAAAGGGAAATGGCGAAAGCAGCAAAGCGAGATTAAAATGCGCCACCTACCGGCGGTAGACAGATTTAAGCGTTATGAGCGTTAGAGTGGGCGTGGCAAATTTTGTTTGGATCAATCGATAGGTATTGACGAGACCAATACATTACAGTTAAAATTTTTTATCTAGCGTGAAAATTGTGGGCGTCACAGGCTTGGGCGGTTTGTGGGCGTTAAAGTGGGCGTGGCAAACTTTTTTTCAGGTCGATCGATAGGTATTGATGAGAAAAACACATTTTAGTTAAATTTTTTTTTCTAGCATCAAAACTGTAGGTGCCACAGTTTTGGGCGGTTTGTGGGCGTAAGAGTGGGCGTGGCACTCTGCTGAAACAAACTTGCGCTGCGTAAGAAGCTCAGGAATCTCCACGCCAATTCTCAGCGTTCATCCGGACAGACCGACAAACGGACATGGCTAGATCGACTCGGCTAGTGATCCTGATCAAGAATATATATACTTTATGGGGTCGCAAACGCTTCCTTCTGCCTGTTACATACTTTCCGACGAGTCTAGTATACCCTTTTACTCTACGAGTAACGGGTATAACTAGAAGTGAAGTTAGCTTCGGCAAGCCGAAGTTTGCATAGCCTTGCAGTTATAATTATAAAATTTAAAAATACAATAAAGGATATTCCCAATAGTATAAGATAATATGTCAAAAAACACCGAAGCTATAATTTGTTTCATATAATTTTCACACCATTTTTCCGATCGTTAATTTCCTTTCTTGTTTGGCAAATTCTTTTATACTATTGGGAATATCACTTTTTGTATTTTTAAATTTATTAATTATAACTGCAAGGGTATACAAACTTCGGCTTGCCGAAGGTAACTTCCTTTCATGTTTTTAATTTTTCCCGATTATTCCGACTTATATACTACCTGCAAAGGAAATAAGACTTTTTGGAAAGTTTCAGCCCGATAACATTAAAACTGAAAGACTAGTTTGACAGAAAAAATACCGCGGGCACACAAATTAGTTGATTTTCATAAATATTAGTATCCTAAGGATGTGAAAATAAAGCCGCGATATCTTTGGTGAAACCGCGTTGGTCATTCCTATTTTGAAGAATCCGCAGATTGACCTTGGCACCCTTTTTGCCTTTTAAAACAAACAAGATACCTTTTTGCTCCTCTCATTTATAATTTTAAAATGGAACCGCAAATTCTTCAGCTTATATGTCAGAATACAGACATCCCATACACATAGGCAGCACCTCCTGGGTTTCATTAAAATAGAAATAGTGTTCGTCATTATTAGACATCGAATTATGGGTGATCTTTGTCCGCATGTGTTTTATACATCGAAAGTATTATTATATTCTTAAACACTACTACACTAGGAGTACTGTACAGCAAAAATGCTTCACGAACAAAAAGGTAACAAGACTTTAAATAAGTACTCCATTCACAAAAATTCAAAAAATCAAAGAACTCAACAACATTCACAAAAAAGGCGTACAGCAAAGCATGTAAATTAATTTTATGAGTTTTCATTTAATAAAATGACTCAAATTTCTATACCCGTTACTGGTAGAGTAAAAGGGAGACTCCCCTGTTCTCTACCCTATCACCAATTCATTGGTCTACCAATTTCATTTATCTAATTTAGATTAGGTTAATGTAAGATTTCAATTGCTTAAAAACAATGGTATGGGCTCGGGAGGGAGGCCTTTTCGATGTTTGCATTGTCTCTCCCTACAGTGCATTTACATGTGCCAAAAGAAAAGGAAGTTTATAGTAAAGGACCTAAAATCCGTACACGTAAGATTATGTTATGTCGACTAACCCTTGTGTTCGGAGCAGATCGCCTGCGCCTAGTCATGCGCGCATAGGTGTACGACGGCACCTGCAGCGCTCTCTGCTTATCTTTGTCGCCTTCTTTCTTATACCACTAAAGCTGTCGCTTATCTATTCAGCAACTACTTTGTAAGCCTGCAAATGTCTATATGAAGTTCTTGGAGCCGAGCTTTTACACAGTCCGTCTGCCGCTCCGAATAAACACTATACATTTTAATATAACCTATTCGTGCGTTATTAATTATAAATATAAGGGTGGCAAATTTTTTGTCTTCCCCACAAACATTTGGTGACCCCGACGTGATATAGTTTTATCGCAGTCTGCAACTCGGTCTCGCGATTGTTTAATATAGTTTAAACAAACGCGTTGTTTCGCTTGTAATAGTTTAAATTCATTTCAGTTAGATATCCATTTGGATAATTTATATTTGGTTGTATTCGGAGCAGAGCAGCCGTTGTTGCCGCTCTGAGCTCAAAAGAGTTTCTTCACAAACTTAATTTACTTAGGAGCTAAGAAGGTCTAAGTCTCATAGCGGCGCTGCCAACAGCGGCAGCGGAGAGACGGCCTATATATTATTAAGTTTATAGCTATGCTCACTTTGTCTGGAGCGCGGAGGTATACATATGTATGTACTTGACTTTGTCTGAGCGGCCGGCGTGTGCAACAGAATGCTGACACTTGCACTTTCTGTGTACGCCGCCGATCGACTCATGTTTCGGCCACTTAGGTTTTTGACCGAGCCTTTGTTTATGTAAACACTGTAACAAAGTGTTACAGTGTGTTTGATTCAAGTACTCTTGGTACAGTAGATATTCAATATAAGTGCATACTACACGCTGTCGTTATCGTGCATTCGGTCACAAACACACGAACATACATACATTTTTTTGTACATTTTGCGCTGTGAAAAAACACCAACACTGTGTTGTGCAAATAATTCTTAA